>NC_057797.1:194366306-194382831 GCF_018294505.1 Triticum aestivum
GATTTGATGGGTTTAGAGGGGGGGTGTTGGGGTATTTATATAGGTGAGGGGAGAGGAGACTTGGGGTAGGGGCAAGAAATAGAGTAGGAAAAAGAGTCCTAGAAGAAAAAGGAAAACGGAACAAAGGAAAGAGGGGGGGCTACCCTAGAATCCTAATAGGATTCGGCTAGAGCAAGAGGCGAGGCGGCGGCCTGGCTGGCACCTGGCGCACGCGCGCGCGCGGGGCTGGGGTGGCCGGCCGGCTGGGCCTTTGGCCCAGGCGGGGCGCTGCTCCTTTTTTTTTAAACTGGTTCCGCGCGCAGAAAAAAACAAAAAGAGAACTAAACGAACTCCGAAAAACTTAAAGTAAATTTTCCCCGACTCCTAAAAATAAGCCGAACAAAATGAACTTTACTCCAGACCTAAAATGCAATTTTTGAAAACGCGCATTTTTCCCTATCCAAATAAAATGCAAAAAAAACTCCGGCAAAACAGACTTGATCTATTTATTAAATCTTCGTTTTTCCTCAATTTTGGGAAAGTCATATTATTCCCTCTCTCATATATTTTGACACCGGAAAACTTATTGAAGATAAAATAAATAAATCAAATGATCCTCTTTTCAAAATTCGAGAAAACTCTCAAATATGAAAATAACGAAATCTCCAACTCTCTCCGAAGGTCCTTGAGTTGCTTGAAATTTCTAGGATCAACCAAAATGCATGAAAATATGATATGCATGATGATCTAGTGTATAACATTCCAAATTGCAAATTTGGGATGTTACAAACCTACCCCCCTTAAGATGAATCTCGCCCTCGAGATTCGGGTTGGCTAGAAAATAGGTGAGGGTGGTCCTTGAGCAAATCTTCTTCTCTCTCCCAGGTGGCTTCATCCTCTGAATGGTGGTTCCACTGAACTTTGCAAAACTTGATAACCTTGCTACGAGTAACTCTGCTGGCATAATCGAGAATCTTGACTGGCTTCTCCTCATATGTTAGGTCATCCTTTAACTGAATCGCTTCGAGTGGCACGGTATCTCTTAGCGGTACCTCCGCCATCTCGGCATGACATTTCTTCAGCTAAGACACATGGAATACGTCATGAACTCCTGACAGTCCCTCTGGTAATTCCAACTTATAAGCGACTTCTCCCATACGTTGCAAGATCTTATACGGTCCAACGAAACGCGGTGCTAACTTTCCCTTAACTCCAAAGCGTTTAACTCCTCGAAGTGGGGATACTCGGAGATAAACTCTGTCTCCGGTTTCGTAAACTGTCTCCTTGCGTTTAGAATCTGTGTAGCTCTTCTGCCTGGACTGGGCTACCTTGAGCCTATCGCGAATCAACTTAACTTTCCGTTCAGACTCCTTAATCAAATCTGGTCCAAAGAATTGACGGTCTCCAACTTCGTCCCATGACAACGGTGTCCTGCACCTCCTTCCGTATAAAGCTTCGAAAGGTGCCATCTTCAAACTGGTTTGGTAACTGTTGTTATAAGAAAACTCCGCATACGGCAAGTTATCGTCCCAGCTAGATCCATAATCTAGTGCACAAGCTCTCAGCATATCTTCCAAAATCTGATTGACTCTCTCGGTCTATCCATCTGTCTGCGGATGAAAAGCTGTGCTGAACTCTAGTCTGGTTCCTAAAGTTTCATGCAACTGATTCCAAAACTTTGAGGTAAATTGGGTTCCTCTATCTGATACGATACTCCTCGGAACTCCATGCAAACAAATGATCCTAGTCATGTATATCTTCGCCAACTTAGCACCGGTGTAAGTGGTCTTAACTGGAATGAAATGTGCTACCTTCGTCAAATGATCAACTACTACCCATATCGAGTCGTAGCCTGCTTTTGTCCTGGGTAGTCCTGTGATAAAATCCATGCCTATCTTATCCCACTTCCATTCGGGTATCGGCAATGGTTGTAACAATCCTGCTGGCTTCTGATGCTCTGCCTTTACTCTCTGACATACGTCACAAACTGCTACATATGCTGCAATATCCTTCTTCATTCCGGTCCACCAGAATGTTTCCTTCAAATCCAAATACATCTTGGTATTCCCTAGGTGAATCGAATATGGTGAATCATGTGCCTCTTGCAAAATCAACTTCCTGATCTCCGGGTCATTGGGAACATAAACACGATCCTCAAACCATAGGGTATCGTGCTCATCCTCACGAAATCCCTTTGCTTTTCCTTCACTCAATTTCTCTTTTATAGCAGCAATCTCCTTGTCAGATTTCTGAGCTTCTCTGATCTTATCCATCAATGTTGACTGAATCTCCAATGCTGCTACATAGCCTCTCGGAACTATTTCCAAACATAGCTCATGAAGGTTTTCTGCTAACTCCTTGGGTATTTTCCCCGTCATTAGGGTATTGACATGGCTCTTACGGCTCAATGCGTCAGCTACTACATTAGCTTTTCCGGGATGGTAATGCAATCTCATATCATAATCCTTGATGAGCTCCAACCATCTCCTTTGTCTGAGGTTCAACTCCTTCTGAGTGAAAATGTACTTCAAACTCTTGTGATCCGTGTACACCTCACAATGATTTCCAATGAGGAAATGTCTCCACGTCTTCAATGCATGCACTACGGCTGCTAACTCCAAATCATGCGTGGCATAATTCAACTCATGAGGCTTCAGTTGTCGTGAAGCATACGAAACAACTCTCCCTTCTTGCATAAGCACTGCTCCAAGTCCTCGACGTGAAGCGTCGCAATACACCTCATAATCCTTGGTCCGATCTGGCAAAATCAATACTGGTGAGGTGACCAAATGTTTCTTCAACTCCTGGAAACTAGCCTCACACTCCTCAGTCCATTTGAACTTAGTATCCTTCTTCAACAATTCCGTCATAGGCTTTGCAATCTTTGAGAAATTCTCAATGAATCTCCCGTAGTATCCTGCGAGTCCCAGAAAACTCCGGATCTCTCCAACGGTCGTTGGTGCTTCCCATTCGGTTACGGTCTCAACCTTAGTGGGGTCAACTGCTATACCTTCTCCAGATATAACGTGTCCGAGGAATCCAACTTCCTTCAACCAAAACTCACATTTGCTGAATTTGGCGTATAACTGATGTTCCCTTAGTTTCTCCAAAACCAAACGCAAATGTTCCTTATGCTCCTCTTCATCCTTTGAATAAACCAGGATGTCATCAATGAACACTACGACGAACTTATCCAAAAACTCCATAAACACTTTGTTCATCAGGTTCATAAAATAGGCAGGTGTGTTAGTCAATCCGAATGACATAACGATATATTCATACACTCCATATCTTGTGGTGAATGCTGTCTTAGGTATGTCCTTCTCTCGAATCTTCGACTGATGGTACCCTGATCGCAAATCGATCTTGGAAAACACTTTAGCTCCTTGCAACCGATCAAACAGATCGTTGATCATTGGTAGTGGGTACTTATTCTTGATGGTTACTTCATTCAATCCCCGATAATCTACAACCATCCTTAATGATCCATCCTTCTTTTCCACTAGAAGTACGGGTGATCCCCAAGGCGAAGAACTTGGGCGAATGTAACCTTTATCCAATAACTCCTTAATCTGATTCTTAATTTTCACCAAATCCTTTGTTGGCATCCGGTACGGTCACTTCGATATTGGGCCTATACCTGGCAATAACTCAATCAAAAACTCAATGTCTCTATTCGGTGGCATGCCTGGTAATTCCTCAGGAAATACATCAGGAAAATCCTTTACCACTGGTACTTCCTCCTGCACAACTCCTGATAAGGAATTTACTTGTGTCCTGTTTGGCACATGCCGGGATACATACTTGATCCTTCTTCCTTCTGGTGTGGTAAGCAAAATTGTCTTACTGGCGCAATTGATGTTTCCTCCATACATCGACAGCCAATCCATACCAAGAATCACATCCAGACCTTGGGATTCCAGAATAATTAAATCCGTTGGGAAAACATGCCTTCCTATACTTAATGGCACTTGAAAACATCCTTGTCTGGCCATGTACTCTGCTCCTGGCGAGCTTACTAGCAGAGGGGTTTTAAGAATCCTAGTGGGCAGGCTATACTTTTCCACAAATCCCCTTGATATGTATGAATGCGATGCACCAGTATCAAAAAGAACGAGTGCGGTAAATGACTTAACCAAAAACTTACCGATTACTGCATCGGGCTGATCTTCAACCTCCTCCACATTAACGTGGTTCACCTGTCCCCTATTGAAAGGGTTCGGCTTCTTCCCAGAGCTTCCATTGCCATTTCCATTCTGGCCTTCAGGACATTCATTGGCATAATGTGCGGTCTTGGAACACTTATAGCAAGTGACGTGGCTCAAATCCTTCTTGGCTGGGGTGGATGGGGTGGTCCGGTTCTGGCCGTTGCTTCCTCCATTCCCATTACCATTCTTGTGGCCATTATGGTTGTGCGAGCTACCTCCTCCATGGGTGTGCTGAAACTGAAATCCCGGTTTAGGGGCAAAACGGGGCTTCTGCTGGGCTCCAGAGTTATACTTCCCCTGTCCATACTTCCTCTTACGGTTCTCAATCTGCTGTTGCTTCCCTTCAATCATGATGGCACGATCTACCAATTCCTGGTAGTTGTTGAAACTTGCTACCATCAACTGCATGCTTAGTTCATCATTCAATCCCTCCAGAAACTTTTCCTGCTTAGCTGCATCCGTAGCAACGTCATCTGGGGCATAACGTGCTAACTTGCTGAAGTCGTCAACGTACTGGCCAACTGTCCTTCCTCCTTGGCGTAAGTTGCGAAACTCACGCTTCTTTATGGCCATAGCTCCTGCTGAAACATGGGCAGTGCGGAAAGCTTGCTGAAACTGGTCCCATGTGACAGTGTCAACTGGGTAAGTGGTTGTGAAATTCTCCCACCATGCTGCCGCGGGTCCGTCAAGCTGGTGTGCGGCAAACTTCACTTTCTCACCATCCGTGCATCCTGCAGTGGTCAACTCCCTTCCTATCTTGCAGAGCCAATCGTCTGCTACTATCGGCTCGGTGCTACTGGAAAACACCGGCGGATTTAGCCTAAGGAAACGGGCTAAGTGGTCAACAGGTGGTGGTGGTGGTGGATTGTTGTTGTTGTTCTGCTGGTTCTGGACTAACATCTGCATCAATTGATTCTGCTGCTGGATCAACTGAGTGAGCTCCGGTGGGAATCCATTGTCATGTCTCGGAGGCATCTGAGGGTTTAGAAAAGACGAGATATAAGAATAGAGTGAGGTCTAAAGGGAAAACACTACCCATATGCACATGAGGCAAAAGCACATAATTCACTTCAATCAATCAAACAAGGGCTTACAATCGGTCTAAAACTATCGCAAAAGTGCTCGACTATAATGTTTACATGGGGGAAATACTACTACTATCTGGTGGTCATCTAGAAATTTGAACCGGTGGAAGACTCCATGATATCTGCTCCAGCTTCGTCTTCAAAGTCGGGTTCACTTGGATCCGAATCGGTGTCGTCGATGATGATGTAGTTGTCCGGACATGCGACGTACTCGTCTTCCTCCGTGGATGCTAACTTCCTCTTGAGTTCTTCAATCTCCTGCTTAAGATCGATATTGTGCCTTGCTAGAGCTACGATCTCATCCATGTAGTCCTTGCGTGTAGACTTCAGTTCTCCTTCTAGCTCGATGATCCTTGCCTTCATATTCTTCAACTCTATCATATCATTGCACATCTGGTTCTCGTGGCGTCGAATGTGCTGGTTTAACTCCTGGATGAAAGATGCAATAGATCTATCCTTCTTGGTGCTGACTAACTCCCATTGTTCATCTCGGCATCCGCAAATCTGGTAGATAGTGTCCTTGAGGTCTTCTTGTTAAACTTCTCCAATGTGTCCTATGGTGATATGAGCTGCCATGCTCTTTCGCAGACTCCAAGTTGGTGCATTGAAAACACTATCTATGGGCTTCGTGATTGGCGCGAATGTCCTTCCCGGAACGTGAGCTTGAATCTTCCAACGCTCCTCTTCAGGCAGAGTGGCGTTGAAGGTTCCCGTGAAGCTTGGTAATCCAATGTTCAGGTACTTGGTGACTTCCTTCAGGTGAAATCCAAATGGTGTGCCTTCATCCGGTTGAGCGTACTTAATCTTCACGTTCGTCATCCTAAAAGAGTAGAAAAGATGAGGAGTTAGAAAATGAGAAGAGAATAGTGATCTAGGGCTTTAACTTAGTGGTCGTATCCTACAGTCAGCGTGTGCTCTGATACCATCTCTGTAGCGACCCGACCCGAATGGATCAAGTGCTCTGTGCTCAGGTGTCATCCCTGGATCAGTAATGCTGACACCACACAGTACATCGAAGGATTTATAGCAGAGTGGCAATCACACACTTATTACAATGTTGTCTCAAAGAGAACTTATTACAATAAATATGGCTTAAGGCCATCTAATAACGATAACAGCAGAAGACTCGGAAGATAAATGGGTCCATCAACTCCAACGGCATCACTGAGTATTGGACCACGACCTAAAAGTACCTTACTCGTCGTCTAAAAAGTCTGCAACATGAGAAGTTGCAGCCCGAAAACGGGTCAGCACATGGAATATGCTGGCAAAGTAACACATAGAGAGTAATGGAATGAAACAGCTATACTATATGCATATATGGCTGGTGGAAAGCTCTATGGTTACAGTTTTGCGTAAAGCCAGTTTTTCCCTACTGCGAAGGAATAAATTTATTTAACTATCATGGTGGTTGTGAAACATTGAGAATGGTTGATAGCATTCTCAATCCCAATTAAAAATAATTAAAACCCAACAACATTAATTAGAAGTAACATGTTGAGATTCACATGATATTCAAGTACTAGATACTCAAGATGTCCATAACCGGGGACACGGCTAATCATGATTAGTTTGTACACTCTGCAGAGGTTTGCGCACTTTTCCCCACAAGACTCGATCGCCTCCGTTTGATTTCTCGCACTACATGGTGTTTGAGAAGACAGATGACCGAGACATAGTCTTTCAGAGGCGCTAGCACCTTACGATCGGGTAGACTGGTACACCTACATCCCCTACATCTGCTAGTCTACCACTGTAAGAGTTCACACAACTTAGTCAACTATGCCAGAGCCCATAATGGCTTGTGGCTGCACACGGAAGTTACTAGCATGAATGATCTTACGATCCCTTTGAGCCTGGGTGGCGGTCCAAAATAAAACAGGCAAGTCCTGATAGACATCAGGTGCCTCAATCCACCCAGATGTGTGTTTAAGTTGCCACCTTAGATAAACCATTGAAATTATCAACTCACATCTGTCATGGATATCACTCACCCAATCCACGTCTACTAGCATAGCATGGCATAATAAGCAAACGTAGAAGTAACTCCCAAAGGTTTCATAATAAAATAGGTGATAGGTACTACCTCATCTACTTCCCATCCCACAATTTAATTAGATCCTAATCATGCAATGTGAGAGGATTGATCTAATGCAATAAAACATGGGTTGTAGAAAAGGTATGATCAAAGTGTTACTTGCCTTGCTGATGATCCGTGAGACCTAGGGAATCGAAGTAAAAGGCGGCGCAATCCGGGTGATCTATCGCAGACAAACAACAAGCACACAATAAGTACTCATATAATGCACAGGTAAAACTCAAACAAGAGAATGAACCAGATAGTTCAACTTAAGAACTCCGGTTGCAAAGAAAGAACGAACCGAACAAAGAAACGGAAAACAAACGGCGGAAGAAAACAACTCGGTTCTAGCAAGTTGAAACTAGGTCAAATTTTACCGGGGCAAAAACTTGTTTAAGTTGATTAGACGGAACGGCGGTTTCGAAACGAAACTCCAGGCGCTTGAATCACCTGATTCCGATAAACGAGCGAGAGGATAAACTAGAACGAAGATCGGATCTGAGATCACGATCGCGGAATAAATCCGACGAGAAGAAAAAGAAGAACGGTTAAACGAACGGACGTTCGTTAACCTAGAAGAATCCGGTGATCAGGTTCGTTAGGACGAACGGTCCGGCGAGCGGTCCAAAATCAACTAAATCGGAAAAGAAAACGAATCCGATCTAGGGTTTCGGAGAAGAAAACCGAAACGAAAAACCGATCTAGAAAACGAATCAGAAGAGAAGAAAAGAATCGGAATGATTAGAAGAAAACCATCCGAGGAAAAGAGACGCGGGGCAACCTCCGGCGAGGTCTCCGGCGAGGGGCTCCGGCGGCGTGGCGTAGGGCGGCAGCGGCGTGCGCACAAGGCGGCGGCGGCATGGGCAAGGTGCGGCGGCGCGGGTGTGGGGTGGCGCCGCGGCGGTGTAGGGCGCGGGGTAGCGTGTGGTGGAGGCCTTGGGGTTTGATTTGATGGGTTTAGAGGGGGGGTGTCGGGGTATTTATATAGGTGAGGGGAGAGGAGACTTGGGGTAGGGGACAAGAAATAGAGTAGGAAAAAGAGTCCTAAAAGAAAAAGGAAAATGGAACAAAGGAAAGAGGGGGGGGGCTACCCTAGAATCCTAATAGGATTCGGCTAGAGCAAGAGGCGAGGCGGCGGCCTAGCTGGCGCGTGGCGCGCGCGCGCGCGGGGCTGGGGTGGCCGGCCGGTTGGGCCTTTGGCCCAGGCGGGGCGCTGCTCCTTTTTTTTTAACTCGTTCCGCGCGCAGAAAAAAAACAAAAAGAGAACTAAACGAACTCCGAAAAACTTAAAGTAAATTTTCCCCGACTCCTAAAAATGAGCCGAACAAAATGAACTTTACTCCGAACCTAAAATGCAATTTTTGAAAACGCGCATTTTCCCTATCCAAATAAAATGCAAAAAAAACTCCGGCAAAACCAAAACTTGATCTATTTATTAAATCTTCGTTTTTCCTCAATTTTGGGAAAGTCATATTATTCCCTCTCTCATATATTTTGACACCGGAAAAATTATTGAAGATAAAATAAATAAATCAAATGATCCTCTTTTCAAAATTCGAGAAAACTCTCAAATATGAAAATAACGAAATCTCCAACTCTCTCCGAAGCTCCTTGAGTTGCTTGAAATTTCTAGGATCAACCAAAATGCATGAAAATATGATATGCATGATGATCTAGTGTATAACATTCCAAATTGCAAATTTGGGATGTTACACTGTTGTGGTCTGGTTTCCCAAACGTTCGTTGTGTCAATGTTTCTTTCCTATTATATGACCTGGCCAATGATAGCAATGCTAGTGTGTTAATTTGGTGCAGGCTGTTGAAGATAAGAAGACAAATTCTGAAAACAGCAAGGCAACCCCATTGTTTCTTTCCAATAAATCTAGGCCAGGTAATATGGAAATAACTCATGATTAATCTATTCGGTGCCCCTCCTAATTTATGTGATGATGCAGTTGTCGAGACACTCTCCACTATCAATAATACAAGCCTGCCAAAATCGCCATCTGAATCTGTTCAGTTTCCTCTATCGAATGCAACGGAAAAATGTATGTTTGTGAACCAATTAATGGTTCAAGCAATGATGGAAATGGTGGAGGAATCAGTGCTACACATTCATGCGCAACAACAACTGATCAATGTTTTCAGAGACAGTGTAGCAAAGCAGCAATAACTTGCCCACATGCTTATGGGCGTCATCCACGCTGAGGTTGCAGATTATGACGTTGTAGATCGTTAGGTTCTATTCATTTATTTGCACTGGTATCAATCTTTGATTGCCCAGTGGATGTAATTTCCTGTAATATATGCTGGATGTGCAACATTTTTCCCTGTATGTCGTACCTTTGCTTGATCGGTTTTGGTCCTGTGCATAATTGCTCGTCGTAATGGGCTCAAATTATCTAATTGGGCCTAAAGACATGTATGAACTTTAGTGGGCCCATTAAGTTAATGAGCCGTTACCAGGGCGAAAGTTAATGGTCGGCCCTCTTACTTCCCGGATCGTTAACAGGCCGACATCGAAGTGGGCAACAGGTGGGCACATTTGATTTCACGAGCCGTTAACAGGCCGTTACTAAGGTCGGGCTACATATGACCCAACTATACTATGGGCCTTTAGCAGGCCGAAAGAGACAGCGGGATCGTATTGGACCATGAAGAGCATGGGCCGCTAAGCGGCCGAAAGTCAGGTCGTATTGTAAATGGCCCAACTGTGTTGTGGGCCTTTAGCAAGCCGAAACAGAAACCAGGTTGGTATTGGACCATGAAGAGCATGGGCCGTTAAAAGGCCAAAACTCAGGTCCGACTGCAAATGGCCCAAATCATTTATGGGCCGTCAACAGGCTGAAAGACACACCGGGCAGGGAATTGGCCCAACACTTAAATGGGTCGGTAAAAGGCAAAAACTAAGGTCCGACTACAAATGGCCCAACTCATTTATGGGTCGTCGACAGGTTGAAAGACACACCGGGCCGTAAATTGGCCCAACACTTAAATGGGTCGCTAAAAGGCCGAAAGATGTACATCCTGAAAATCGGCCCATCCCTTGAATGGGCCGTTAATAGGCCAAAATCACATCGGGCCGATATCGAGCCCAAATATATAGCAGGCTGTTAACGGGATCGAACTGACGATGGGCTGCAATGGTGTCAAATCTTTAATGGTCCATTGACGGGCCGAATTGGCACATCTCGTATGGGTCGTGGGCTTAAATTGACCTGACACAAGTAGGCCTTATATGGGCCGACCCTGCTAATTTTTAATGGGTCGGCCTTTTTCACCGGAATGGGCCACTGTTGGGCCATGCCACGTGTCGACCTATCATAGGCGCCTCCTGTCCAATGAATGGATGACATATGTCCCAACGGTTAGCCAACACGTGTTTCCTCCGGCCAATGAGAATTTTACGCGTGGAAAATCCTCATTGGTCTGGGCTGTTAGCGGGTTATCGGATCCAAAACCGGACCCGATAGCTTAACGACGTTCCGTTACGGTGGATGCCATGTGTTGGTCATCCTTGACGAAAGCACTTCCATGACGCATGATTTATCGTCACGGAAGTGGACACTTTCGTGATGATAATTTTGGTAATGTCATGGAACATTTCTACGACAGCACAGGTATGACTATCTTGATTTTGTCATAAATTTGTCATGGATGTACATGCATGACAGAAAACGTGACCTACTGTAACAAACACGTATCATCATGGAAGTGTCTTTTTTTGTAGTGGTTCATGAATTTTAATTCATGTTTTTCCGCTGCGTAAATAATTCATAGTGCTCTTTTACAAAGGAAATAAAAGTTTAAATAGAATTATTTTTTAAGAGCATGTTAAAGTGATTATTAAAATGAATATGATTGTGTTATTTTTATGACCAACGTTGTTAATAACATGATCATGTTTTATTATTGAAATTTAAAGGTGCATTTATTTCTAGTATTTTGCCCAACGGTAATATAGATTTAATTGCATAGACAATTGTATGTTTAATTTGACCAACGTTAGATTAATGCATATGATTGTTATACTGATGTCACTTAAATTGTGATTTTAGGAGGCTTTAACTTGATGAGTTGCCTAAAAGATGTTCCGACACTCAGAGGTGACAATTACACTGAGTGGAGAAAGAAAGTTGAACTGGCATTTGTCTGTGCTGACCTGAACTGGGTTGTGGATGAACCACGACCTGTCAGACCTACAGAGCCAGTAAGAGAGGCCATTGATGATGATGTTGCATGGGCTAAAAGAGGGGGGATTATGCTCCTTTGGAGATGTCATACATCATAGAAAACCAAAAGTGGGTCAATGAAAACAAAAAGTGCATGTCATTTATAAAGAACACAATTGAGAGCACCATTGTAGGCTCCATTGCAGAGTGCACTTCCGCAGGGGAGTTGCTTACAAAGATAAAGAGCCAGTTCACTAGCTCTTCAAAGATATATGCCGCCCAGGTGTTAAAGCAACTGGTGATAGAACGCTGCACAGGTGGTAGTCATGGAATAAGAGAGCACATCCTCAAGATGAGCAATATGGCAGCAAAGCTAAAGCCAATGGATGAGGATCTGGAGATCAAACCAAAGCTCCTGGTCCACCTGGTCATGGATTCAATACCAAAGGAGTTTGAAACTTTTTTTGTAAACTAAAATATGTCACCTAGAACATGGGACATTGAAAAGACAATAGCAATGTGTGTCCAAGAAGAGGACAGACTCAAAGCCTCACATGGTGGTTCACTCAACTATGTGAACAATCAAAAGAAAAGGAATTACAATAAAAATAGCAAAAGTTCTCCTTCAAAGCATGGAAAAGCTCACTATCAACATCAGCATCAGCAGAAGTCTTTCCCAGTGGACAAAGACACTTGTCTCCACTGTAAGAAGACCGAGCATTACAAGAAAGACTGCCCTGATTGGCTGAAGTCCTTAATGGCAAAGTAAGGTAACAACATTGTTTCCTTAGTTCATGAATCCTTGTACACAAAGTTTTCGAAATCTACTTGGTGGATTGACTCAGGAGCAACTATTCGTGTTGCAAATTGTTTACAAGGATTCCATTCGACCCGGACTACGCTAAGAAGTGAAAGAGGCATTGAAGTAGCAAATGGAATTCAAGCGGAAGTTGAAGCTGTCGGCGACATCTTCTTGGAGTTAGATGATGGATTCAAGCTTCTACTTAGAGATTTTCTTTATGTTCCTTCATGTAATAGAAACTTAATTAGCGTTTCATGTTTGGACAAATATAATTATGAATGTTATTTTCGACATGGCAAGTGTGCCATATGGTATAATAATGCTTATGTGGGTGATGCTTTACTACATGATGAGCTTTATTTGTTATCACTCCGTGAAAAAGTGCATTCTGTATGAAATGTGAATGAATATGTTTCCATGTCGAATAAAGAACAAAAGAAAGAAAGAGAACATTTGACTCATCGAAATTATGGCACTGTCGCTTGGGCCATATTTCCAAGGGAAGAATAGAAAGATTACTCAAAAGTGAAATTCTTCCTTTGTTAAAATTCTCAGACTTAGAACAATGCATAGATTGCATTAAAGGAAAGTATATAAAACAAATCAAAAAAAGGTGCAATCCATAGCACACGCACACTAGAAATCATCCACACTGACATTTGTGGACCATTTCCGTTGAAAAGTGTGTGGATGGATATGACTCGTTCATAACATTCACATATGATTACTCTCGCTATGGTTATATTTATCCAATCAAAGAAAGATCGGAAGCGTTGGATAAATTTAAAATACTCAAAGCTGAAGTTGAAAATCAGCATGATAAAAGAATAAAGATAGTAAAGTCCGACCGTGGGGGAGAGTACTACGGTCGGCACACTCCATATGGCCAAGTCCCTGGACCTTCTGCAAAGTTCTTGCAGGAGACTGACATAGTAGCCCAGTATTCAATGCCGGGCGAGCCTCAACAAAATGGAGTAGCTGAAAGGCGCAACCGTACACTTATGGATATGGTGCCCAGCATGATGAGTTATTCCAACTTGCCATTGGGATTATGGATGGAGACGCTTAAACCCGCCATTCACATTCTCAATAGAGTACCAAGCAAGTCGGTGCCCAAAACACCGTACGAGCTATGGACAGGAAGGATGCCCTCCCTATAACACTTCAGGGTGTGGGGGTGCCCTGCTGAGGCCAAAATGTTCAATCAAAACATTGCAAAGTTAGATCCCAAAACAGTGAGTTGCCACTTCATTGGCTATCCAGATAGATCAAAGGGTTTTCATTTCTACTGCCCAGACAAATATACAAAGTTTGTAGAAATGAGATATGCAGTCTTCTTAGAGGACGAAATGATGAGGGGGATCTTGGTAGCTCAGAAAATTGATCTTGAGGATAAGAGGGTGCATCTACCTAATCTGATGATTCAGGAGCCATTTTTCTCACTACTAGTTGCAACTCCACCCATGACAACTATGGGAGTAGACCCAGAACCTGTCTATCAGGAGCCGACTGAACCCGTTGTTGAGCATGAAAGGGAGGTGCAGCAGCAAATTTTAAAAGAAGTGCCAGAAGTTGAGGCACAGAATGTGCGAGAAACTGAGGCCCTTAGAAGGTCTACAAGACCAAGAAAGTCAGCTATTTCTACTGACTTTAATGTTATAACACAGAAATGGTTCATATGGAAAAAGATCCCACCTCATATGAAGAAGCCATGATAAGCACTCATTATTCGAAGTGGATGAAGGCAATGGAAGACGAGATGAAATCGATGAGTTCCAAAGATGTTTAGGACTTAGAGGAAATTTCTAAAGGAGCCAAAACAGTAGGCTGTAAATGGGTCTACAAAATTAAGTATGACTAAAGGGAATGTAGAAAAGTATAAATCACAACTCGTGGCAAAAGGATTTACACAAAGAGAAGGGACATATTACAATGAGATATTTTCTCCAGTCTCATGTAAGGTTTCTCAGAATCATAATGGCATTAGTTGCTCATTTTGATTTAGAGTTACATCAAATGGATGTTAAGACGGCATTTCTGAATGGTGATTTAAAAGAAAAGGTCTACATGAAACAACCCAAGGGTTTTATCATGGAAGGCAAGGAAAATATGGGATGCCGCCTGAAGAAATCCATTTATGGATTAAGACAAGCCTCTAGACAGTGGTATCTAAAGTTTAATCAAACGATTAAAAGTTTTGGATTTAAAGAAAATATTGAGGTTAATTGCATTTATGCAAAGTTTAAAAATGGGAAATATATTTTCCTAATCTTGTATGTGGATGATATCCTGCTTGCTAGCAGTGATGTTAGTCTACTACAAGAAACAAATAAGTTCTTATCCTCAAATTTTTGACATAACAGATCTTGGTGAAGCATCATATGTTTTGGGCATAGAAATTCACCGAGATAGGAACAATGGAGTCTTAGGACTATCGCAGAAAGCATATTTAGAAAAGGTTCTTAAAAAGTATAATATGCATGCGAGTAAAGCCACACCTGCTCCTATAGTTAAGGGCGATAGTTTTGGGAAATTCCAATGTCCCAAGAACCAGTACGAGATCGATCAAATGAAAGCAGTACCATATGCTTCGGCAGTTGGCAGCTTATAGTATGCACAATTGTGCACTCGCCCTGACTTAGCCTTTATCACCGGGGTACTCGGTAGATATCAAGAGAATCCAGGCATAGAGCACTAGAAGATGGTAAAGAAAGCATTGCGTTATGCGCAAGGCACGAAGGACTACATGCTAATATACAGGAGAAGTGATTGCCTAGAGATAAAAGGGTATACAAACACAGATTTTGCAGGGGACAAAGATGATAGAAAATCCACGTCACGATACGTATTCACCCTCGCTGGGGGAACTATTTCGTGAAAAAGCTCCAAACAGTCGATAGATGCATCATCCATGATGTATACAGAATTCATAGCATAGCGATGTGAACACAGCCATTGACTAAGCTTCTTTGAATGTGACAGAACCATTGACTAAGCTTCTCTCACAAGCAAAACATGATCAGACCTTAGTACTCTTTGGGTGTTAATCACATAGCGATGTGAACTAGATTATTGACTCTAGTAAAACCCTTTGGGTATTAGTCACATGGTGATGTGAACTATTGGTGTTAAATCACATGGCGATGTGAACTAGATTATTGACTCTAGTGCAAATGGGAGAGTGAAGGAAATATGCCCTAGAGGCAATAATAAAGTTGTTATTTATATTTCCTTATATCATGATAAATGTTTATTATTCATGCTAGAATTGTATTAACCGGAAACTTAGTACATGTGTGAATACATAGACAAACAGAGTGTCACTAGTTTGCTTCTACTTGACTAGCTCGTTGATCAGAGATGGTTAAGTTTCCTAGACATGGACAAAGAGTTGTCATTTGATAAACGGGATCACATCATTAGAGAATGATGTGATTGACTTGACCCATCCATTAGCTTAGCATGATGATCGTTTGCTTTGTTGCTATTGCTTTCTCCATACCTTATACATGTTCCTATGACTATGACATTATGCAACTCCCGAATACCGGACGAACACTTAGTGTGCTATCAAACGTCACAACGTAACTGGGTGACTATAAAGATGCTCTACAGGTGTCTCCGATGGTGTTTGTTGAGTGGCATAGATCGAGATTAGGATTTGTCACTCCGTGTATCAGGTATCTTTGGACCCTCTCGGTAATGCACATCACTATAAGCCTTGCAAGCAATGTAACTAATGAGTTAGTTATGGGATGTAGAATTACGGAAACGAGTAAAGAGACTTACCGGTAACGAGATTGAACTAGGTATTGAGATACAGACGATCGAATCTCGGGCAAGTAACATACCGATGACAAAGGGAACAACGTATGTTGTTATGCGGTTTGACCAATAAAGATCTTCGTAGAATATGTAGGAACCAATATGAGCATCCAGGTTCCTCTATTGGTTATTGATCGGAAACGAGTCTCGGTCATGTCTACATAGTTCTCTAACCCGTAGGGTTCGCACGCTTAACGTTCGATGACGATCAGTATTATGAGTTTATATGTTTTGATGTACCGAAGGTGGGTTCAGAGTCCCGGATGTGATCACGGACATGACGAGGAGTCTTGAAATGGTCGAGGCATAAAGATGATATATTGGACGGCTATATTCAAACACCGGAAGTGTTCCGGGTGGTTTCGGATAAAAAC
>NC_057797.1:194383129-194392599 GCF_018294505.1 Triticum aestivum
TAGATGGGCCTTAGTGGAGAGAGAGGGGGGCGGCCAGGGCAGGTCACACACCCCCTCCCCCTTGAGTCCGAATTGGACTAGGAGGGGGCGGCGCCCCCCTTTTCCTTCCCCTCTCCCACTCCTTCCTTCCCCCTCCTAGTAGGACTAGGAAAGGATGAATCCTACTCCTACTAGGAGGAGGATTCCTCCCCTCCTTGGGCGCCCCATTGGCCGGCCGGCCTCCCACTTGCTCCTTTATATACGGGGGCAAGGGGCACCCTAGAACACACAAGTTGACATTGTTTAGTCATGTGTGGTGCCCCCCTTCACCATAATCCACCTAGGTCATATCATTGCAGTGCTTAGGCGAAGCCTTGTGCCGGTAGCTTCATCATCACCATCATCATGACGTCGTGCTGACGAAACTCTCCCTCGACACTCAGCTGGATCTAGAGTTCGCGGGACGTCACCGAGATGAACGTGTGCAGAACGCGGAGGTGCCGTATCTTCGGTCCTAGGATCGGTCGGATCGTGAAGACGTTCGACTACATCAACCGCATTGTCATAACGCTTCCGCTTACGGTCTACAAGGGTATGTGGACTATACTCTCCCCTCTCATTGCTATGCATCACCTAGATAGATCTTGTGTGTGTAGGGATTTTTTGAAATTGTTGTGTTCCCCAATAGTGGCATCCGAGCCAGGTCTATGCGTAGATGTTATATGCACTAGTAGAACACAAAGGAGTTGTGGGCATGGGTATATACATATTGCTTGCCGTCACTAGTTGATTCTTGATTCAACGGTATTGTTGGATGAAGCGGCTCAGACCGACATTACGCGTACTCTTACGCGAGACTGGTTCTACCGACGTGCTTCGCACACATGTGGCTGGTGGGTGTCAGTTTCCCCAACTTTATTTGACTCGGATTCAATGAACAGGGTTCTTTATGGAGATAAAAAAGCAATCACTATACTGTGTTGTGGTTTTTGATGTTTAGGTAAGAATGGTTCTTGCTCAGCCCGTAGCAGCCACTTAAAACTTGCAACAACAAAGTAGAGGACGTCTAATTTGTTTTTGCAGGGCATGTTGTGATGTGATATGGTCAAGACATGATTCTAAATTTTATTGTATGAGATGACCATGTTTTGTAACAGAGTTATCGGCAACTGGCAGGAGCGATATGGTTGTCGCTTTATTGTATGAAATGCAACCGCCATGTAATTGATTTACTTTATCACTAAGCGGTAGAGATAGTCATAGAAGCAATAGTTGGCGAGACGACAATGATGCTTCGATGAAGATCAAGGTGTCAAGCCAGTGACGATGGTGATCATGAGGGTGCTTTGGAGATGGAGATCAAAGGCACAAGATGATGATGGCCATATCATATCACTTATATTTATTGCATGTGATGTTTATCCTTTATGCATCTTATTTTGCTTAGTTCGATGGTAGCATTATAAGATGATCTCTCACTAAATTTCAAGGTACAAGTGTACTCCCTGATTATGCACCGTTGCTACAGTTTGTCGTGCCGAGACACCACGTGATGATCGAGTGTGATAAGCTCTACGTTCACATACAACGGGTGCAAGCCAGTTTTGCACACGCGGAATACTTGGGTTAAACTTGACGAGCCTAGCATATGCAGATATGGCCTCGGAACACTGAGACCGAAAGGTCGAACGTGAATCATATAGTAGATATGATCAACATAGTGATGTTCACCATTGAAAACTACTCCATCTCACGTGATGATCGGACATGGTTTAGTTGATATGGATCACGTGATCACTTAGATGATTAGAGGGATGTCTATCTAAGTGGGAGTTCTTAAGTAATTTGATTAATTGAACTAATTTATCATGAACTTTGTACCTGATAGTATTTTGCATGTCTATATTGTTGTAGATAGATGGCATGTGTTGTTGTTCCGTTGAATTTTAATGCGTTCCTAGATAAAGCTAAGTTGAAAGATGATGGTAGCAATTACACGGACTGGGTCCATAACTTGAGGATTATCCTCATTGCTGCACAGAAGAAGTATGTCCTGGAAGCACCGCTAGGTGACAAACCCGCTGCAGGAGTAACGCCAGATATTGTGAACACCTGGCAGAACAAAGCTGATGACTACTCAATAGTCTAGTGTGCCATGCTTTACGGCTTAGAACTGGGACTTCAACGACATTTTGAACGTCATGGAACATATGAGATGTTCCAGGAGTTGAAGTTAATATTTCAAACAAATGCCCGGATTGAGAGGTATGAAGTCTCCAATAAGTTCTACAGCAGCAAAATGGAGGAGAATAGTTCTGTCAGTGAACATATACTCAGAATGTCTGGGTACCACAACCACTTGACTCAGCTCGGAGTTAATCTTCCTGATGATAAAGTCATTGACTGAGTTCTTCAATCACAGCCACTAAGCTACAAGAGCTTCGTGATGAACTATAATATGCAAGGGATGAATAAGACAATTCCCGAGCTCTTCGCAATGCTAATAGCTGCGGAGGTAGAAATCAAGAAGGAGCATCAAGTGTTGATGGTCAACAAGACCACCCGTTTCAAGAAAAAAGGTAAAGGGAAGAAGGAAAACTTCAAAAAGAACAACAAGCAAGTTGCTGCTCAAGTGAAGAAGCTCAAGTCTGGACCTAAGCCTGAGACTGAGTGCTTCTACTGCAAAGGGACTTGTCACTAGAAGCGGAACTGCCCCAAGTATTTGGCGAAGAAGAAGGATGGCAAAGTGAAAGGTATATTTGATATACATGTTATTGATGTGTACCTTACTAATGCTCGCAGTAGCGCCTAGGTATTTTATACTGGTTTCATTGCTAATATTTGCAACTCGAAGCAGGGGCTACGGATTAGATTGGCTAAGGACAAGGTGACGATGCGCGTGGGAAATGGTTCCAAAGTCGATGTGATCGCCATCGGCACACTACCTCTACATCTACCTTCGGGATTAGTTTTAGAGCTAAGTAATTGTTATTTGGTGCTAGCGTTGAGCATGAACATTATATCTGGATCTTGTTTGATGCGAGACGGTTATTCATTTAAATCAAAGAATATTGGTTGGTCTATTTATATGAATAATATCTTTTGTGGTCATGCACCCTTGATGAATGGTTTGTTTTCACTAAATCTTGATAGTAGTGATACACATGTACATTGTATTGAAGATAAAAGATATAAGTTCAAAAATGATAGTGCAACTTATTTTTGGCACTATCGTTTAGGTCATATTGGTGTAAAGCGCATGAAGAAACTCCGTGCTGATGGACTTTTGGAATCACTTGGTTATGAATCACTTGATGCTTGCGAACCATGCCTCATGGGCAAGATGACTAAAACTCCGTTCTCCGGAACAATGGGGCAAGCAACAGACTTGTTGGAAATACTACATACTGATGTATGCGGTCCGATGAGTGGTGATGCTCGCGACGGGTATCGTTATTTTCCTACCTTCACAGATGATCAAGCAGATATGGGTATATCTACTTGATGAAACATAAGTCTGAAACATTTGAAAAGTTCAAAGAATTTCAGAGTGAAGTGGAAAATCATCGTAACAAGAAAATTAAGTTTCTACGATCTGGTCGTGGAGGTGAATATTTGAGTTATGAGTTTGGTCTTCATTTGAAACAATGCGGAATAGTTTTGCAACTCACGCTACGTGGAACATCACAACGTAATGGTGTGTCCGAACATCGTAACCACACTTTATTAGATATGGTGCGATGTATGATGTCTCACTGATTTACCACTATCATTTTGGGGTTATGCTTTAGAGACGGCTGCATTCACGTTAAATAGGGCACCATCAAAATCCGTTGAGATGACACCTTATGAACTGCGGTTTGGCAAGAAACCCAAGTTGTCGTTTCTTAAAGATTGGGGCTGCAATGCTTATGTGAAAAAGCTTCAACCTGATAAGCTCGAACCCAAATCGGAGAAATGTGTCTTCAGAGGATATCCAAAGGAGACTGTTGGGTACACCTTCTATCATAGATCCGAAGGCAAGATATTCGTTGCTAAGAATAGATCCTTTCTAAAGAAAGAGTTTCTCTCGAAAGAAGTGAGTGGGTGGAAAGTAGAACTTGACGAGGTAATTGTACCTACTCCCTTATTGGAAAGTAGTTCATCACAGCAATCAGTTCCAGTGATTCCTCCACCAGTAAGTGAGGAAGCTAATGATGATGATCATGAAACTTCTGATCAAGTTACTACCGAACCTCATAGGTCAACCAGAGTAAGATCTGTGCCAAAGTGGTACGGTAATCCTGTTCTGGAGGTCATGTTACTTGACCATGATGAACCTACGAACTATGAGGAAGCGATGATGAGCCCAGATTCCGCAAAATGGCTTGAGGCCATGAAATCTGAGATGGGATCCATGTATGAGAATAAAGTATGGACTTTGGTTGACTTGCCCAATGATCGGAAAGCCATAGAGAATAAATGGATCTTCAAGAAGAAGACTGACGCTGACAGTAATGTTACTGTCTACAAAGCTTGACTTGTTGCAAATGGTTTTTGACAAGTTCAAGGAGTTGACTACGATGAGACCTTCTTACCCGTAGCGATGCTTAAGTCTGTCTGAATCATGTTAGAAATTGCCACATTTTATGAATCTAGCAAATGAATGTCAAAACTGCATTCCTTAATGGATTTCTTAAAGAAGAGTTGTATATGATACAATAAGAAGATTTTGTCAATCCTAAAGGTGCTAACAAAGTGTGCAAGCTCCAGCGATCCATCTATGGACTGGTGCAAGCATCTCGGAGTTGATCAAAGCATATAGTTTTATACAGACTTGCGGTGAAGCCTGTATTTCCAAGAAAGTGAGTGGGAGCACTACAACATTTCTGATAAGTATATGTGAATGACATATTGTTGATTGGAAATAATGTAAAATTTTCTGGAAAGCGTAAAGGAGTGTTTGAAATGAGTTTTTCAAAGAAAGACCTCAGTGAAGCTGCTTACATATTGAGCATCACAATCTATAGAGATAGATCAAGACGCTTGATAAATTTTTTCAATGAGTACATACCTTGACAAGATTTTTGAAGTAGTTCAAAATGGAACAGTCAAAGAAGGAATTATTGCATGTACTGCAAGGTGTAAAGTTGAGTAAGACTCAAAACACGACCACGACAGAAAATAGAAAGAGAATGAAAGTCATTCCCTATGCCTCAGCCATAGGTTCTATAAAATATGCTACGCTGCGTACCAAACCTTTTTTGTACAATGCCATGAGTTTGGAAAGGGGGTACGATATTGATCCAGGAGTGGATCACTTGACAACGGTCAAAATTATCCTTAGAATACTAAGGAGATATTTCTCGCTTATGGAGGTGATAAAGAGTTCGTCGTAAAGAGTTACGCCGATGCAAGCTTTTACACCGATCCGGATGACTCTGAGTCTCAATCTGGATACATACTGAAAGTGGGAGCAATTAGCTAGAGTATCTCCATGCAAAGAATTGTAGGAATAGAAAATTTGCAAAATACATACGGCTCTGAATGTGATAGAACCATTGACTAAGCTTCTCTCACAAGCAAAACATGATCACACCTTACTACTCTTTGGGTGTTAATCACATAGCAATGTGAACTAGATTATTGACTCTAGTAAAACCCTTTGGGTATTAGTCACATGGTGATGTGAACTAATCACATGGTGATGTGAACTATTGGTGTTAAATCACATGGCGATGTGAACTAGATTATTGACTCTAGTGCAAGTGGGAGACTGAAGGAAATATTCCTAGAGGCAATTATAAAGTTGTTATTTATATTTCCTTATATCATGATAAATGTTTATTACTAATGCTAGAATTGTATTAACCGGAAACTTAGTACATGTGTGAATACGTAGACAAACAGAGTGTCACTAGTATGCCTCTACTTGACTAGCTCATTGATCAAAGATGGTTAAGTTTCCTAGCCATGGACAAAGAGTTGTCATTTGATAAACGGGATCACATCATTAGAGAATGATGTGATTGACTTGACCCATCCATTAGCTTAGCATGATGATCGTTTAGTTTGTTGCTATTGCTTTCTCCATAACTTATACATGTTCCTATGACTATGATATTATGCAACTCCCGAATACCGGAGGAACACTTAGTGTGCTATCAAACGTCACAACGTAACTGGGTGACTATAAAGATGCTCTACAGGTGTCTCTGATGGAGTTTGTTGAGTTGGCATAGATCGAGATTAGGATTTGTCACTCCGTGTATCAGAGAGGTATCTCTGGGCCCTCTCGGTAATGCACATCACTATAAGCCTTGCAAGAAATGTAACTAATGAGTTAGTTACGGGATATAGCATTACGGAAACGAGTAAAGAGACTTACTGGTAATGATATTGAACTAGGTATTGAGATACCAACGATCGAATCTCGGGCAAGTAACATACCGATGACAAAGGGAACAACGTATGTTGTTATAAGGTTTGACCGATAAAGATCTTCGTAGAATATGTAGAAACCAATATGAGCATCCAGGTTCCGCTATTGGTTATTGATCGGAAATGAGTCTCGGTCATGTCTACATAGTTCTCGAACCCGTAAGGTCCGCACGCTTAACGTTCGATGACGATCGATATTATGAGTTTATGTGTTTTGATGTACCGAAGGTGGGTTCTGAATCCCGGATGTGATCACGGACATGACGAGGAGTCTCGAAATGGTCGAGACATAAAGATTGATATATTGGACGGCTATATTCGGACACCGGAAGTGTCCCGGGTGGTTTCGGATAACACCGGAGAACTAATGGGTCTAGATGGGCCTTAGTGGAGAGAGAGAGAGGGGCAGACAGGGCAGGCCGCGCTCCCCCTCCCCCTCCCCTTGAGTCCGAATTGGACTAGGAGGGGGGCGGCGCCCCCCTTTTCCTTCCCCTCTCCCACTCCTTCCTTCCCTCTCCTAGTAGGACTAGGAAAGGATGAATCCTACTCCTACTAGGAGGAGGATTCCTCCCCTCCTTGGGCGCCCCATGGGCCGGCTGGCCTTCCCCCTTGCTCGTTTATATAGGGGGGCAGAGGCACCCTAGAACACACAAGTTGACATTATTTAGCCGTGTGTGGTGCCCCCCTCCACCATAATCCACCTCGGTCATATTGTTGCAGTGCTTAGGCGAAGCCCTGCGCTGGTAGCTTCATCATCACCGTCATCACGCCGTCGTGCTGATGAAACTCTCCCTCGACACTCACTTGGATCTAGAGTTCGCGGGACGTCATCGAGCTGAACGTGTGCAGAACGTGGAGGTGCCGTATCTTCGGTGCTAGGATCGGTCGGATCGTGAAGACGTTCGACTACATCAACCGCGTTGTCATAACGCTTCCGCTTACGGTCTACAAGGGTACGTGGACTATACTCTTCCCTCTCGTTGTTGTGCATCACCTAGATAGATCTTGCATGTGCGTAGGATTTTTTTGAAATTACTGCGTTCCCCAACACCAATATGTGATGAAACAAATAAACTAGAAAGTATAAGGTTAAAAGTGTTGTGATCAAGGGGGAAAATGTTAGGTTGATCTCCTCTGTGGAGGCCCAACGGCCTGCCAGACCCTTGGTCAATGCGCCCTGATCGGGGGCGCCCAACCCTTTATGGTTGGTGGGCCCCTGTGACCCGTGCTATATTAACAGAGGTGGGGCCGGGGCACGATGGACGAGGTTCATCGCTGCCACAAACCCCACCTACACGCCCTACTGATCTAGAGTTAGCGCGGTGCTCACGGGAAGCACCACCTCCTCACCATCTCTCTGTCCACATCGTCACCGTCACCACATCACCATGGCCGGCGCTGGATCGAGCTCGTCAGCACAAGGAGAAGGTAGATCTACCGAAGAATCTAACCTATCCGATCCAAAGAATCTATCATATGGCGCACAGAATTCCGGTGCCTCCGCTCCAGTTGACAGTTCAGGTCATATCAGCGTGATACAATGTTCGAATGAAATTGCCGTATATAGAAAAAAACTAGTTTTCCTGTCGCGCATGAGACCTTAACATTTTGGAATTTCGATCACAATTTTAAAGTGAAACGGTTTGTCTACACTTCACACATATACATGTCCTGCCATGCGCTGGGGATTAAGAGCAAGAACCACCAAGACAAAGGACATGCAATATAGATTAGTACTCCCTTCGTAAACTAATATAAGAGCGTTTAGATAACTAAAGTAGTGATCTAAACGCTCTTATATTAGTTTACAGAGGGAGTACTTTGCTTATCTTTATACTTTTATAACGAGCGATCTGAGCTGTGAACTTGTAAACTACAAAACCTCCCCTAGGCGAGAACATAGATGAATGTCTTGGCACCCTTGAATGCACCATGGTTTCCTGCAAAAACTATTGCCGCCATCGCTATGGTGTGACCACCTCTGCATGGGTCTTGCACACTTTTAATGACTTGGCATGAGGACCCTTTGCTTTCCCCAACCTTCTTCTTTAATCCGCTCCCCCCATAGGATGCTACCAGCATGAGTGGTGAACCCCAAAAGCGGGCTGTGCATAGAAGCAAAAGCCCCTTGTGTCGAGTTGACGCAATGCTTTTCATAGACATTGTTGGTGTGGGCATGATGGGCTACTATATGCACTACATGGACTAGTGTAGTCTCCTGAATCATATGCTCCCAAAAATTATCAATGCCTACGAACTCTAATGCTCCTATATTCTTTAAGACGGTGAGCCTAAGATGTTCCCATGCGTAGGGTGCCTTATACCATGCATGCGCGCGGCATATATACTGCATACATCGTTGCCAATCACCATATGACTCACTGCTAGTAACATGACAATTTAGTTGCTCTGAGCAGCAGCAGTGCATAGTTTATATGTGTTGATGTTTAAAGTATTATTACCAGCCCTGGTGTGAAAGATTTGATTTCATCTTCTTTTTTTTTTTTTTGCGGGAAAGACCAAGTGATATTAATCCAGTACCCTTACAGAACAGTCCTCAAAAGATAAGACAATTACAAACAAGTCCTTAAGGATAAGGAAGACGCCGCCGTCGATGAAGACGTGCCGCTGGCGCGCCGCCGCCGCTCCTCCTCTACAACCTTGGATCGGACGGAGTCCCATGGCGGTCGGGAAGTCAACGGACCTCGAACCCAAAGGGCCTCCACCTTGCATCGTCGCCATCGCCTTCGATCTGGACCTCATCACCTGCATCTTCCAAACTTTCAACAACCGGAGCCGCCGCCTACGGACTCCGGCACGGGAAGAAGGCGCACGGCAACTCCGCCGAGTTACGAGCACCAGGAAGGAGGCGGGGAAGTGGTCGGATTCCGCAGAACCCCGCCACCGGAGAAGATCACCGCCGCCACAAACCACCAACCCGACAGCGCCTTCCTCTCCACGGCGCTGCCGGCGAACCACCCACTCCATCCTAGCTATGTACAGACGGGAACCGAGGTTTCCCCACCCTCCCGCCGCCGAAGCGGCCGGCAGAGGGGGGGAAACCAGCGAGC
>NC_057797.1:194392609-194426637 GCF_018294505.1 Triticum aestivum
AACATAAGAATCTGTTTCATGATTTGGTCCATTTTTGGCCGTTGGATGGGCGCACATAACTTGTTCATCGTGACCTACCGGAAACATGTCCCGAATATCCTAATGGGCAGCTATTCCCTTAGATTTTTGTAAATGTGGTTAACTGGCTTGTGTTGGGCTGGTAAATTGACTATATGGTCTCGACAAGGTACCGTGAAACATTAGAATCTGTTTTTTTTTTTTTTTGCGGGAAAGACCAAGTGATATTAATCCAGTACCCTTACAGAACAGTCCTCAAAAGATAAGACAATTACAAACAAGTCCTTAAGGATAAGGAAGACGCCGCCGTCGATGAAGACGTGCCGCTGGCGCGCCGCCGCCGCTCCTCCTCTACAACCTTGGATCGGACGGAGTCCCATGGCGGTCGGGAAGTCAACGGACCTCGAACCCAAAGGGCCTCCACCTTGCATCGTCGCCATCGCCTTCGATCTGGACCTCATCACCTGCATCTTCCAAACTTTCAACAACCGGAGCCGCCGCCTACGGACTCCGGCACGGGAAGAAGGCGCACGGCAACTCCGCCGAGTTACGAGCACCAGGAAGGAGGCGGGGAAGTGGTCGGATTCCGCAGAACCCCGCCACCGGAGAAGATCACCGCCGCCACAAACCACCAACCCGACAGCGCCTTCCTCTCCACGGCGCTGCCGGCGAACCACCCACTCCATCCTAGCTATGTACAGACGGGAACCGAGGTTTCCCCACCCTCCCGCCGCCGAAGCGGCCGGCAGAGGGGGGGAAACCAGCGAGCCGCCGCCGGCGAACTAGATCGAACGGGGAAGGGGAAAAAATCGCCTCTCCTACTGTAGCGGGGGAGAGAGCCGAGCCAAGGTCTCAACTTGTGCCACCTGATTTGATTTCATCTTCTCTGGCGTGCCACAAGATATCCTTACTCGTGATGCTTGGACGGGTTGAAAGCTTAAACAAAACAACGTAGAAGCAAATGTAAGTTAAACAATTTGCGCGTTTCGTTTTGTTTATGGCCTGCGTGCTGCTACGTGCCTATCACAACTGCAGTCAAAAGCGCAAAACTTTTGGTTTGGTTACCCAGTCTCCTTCTCTGACTTTGAAGAAACGAAAACGAAAAGAAGACAGAGATAGGGAAGCAAAGTCCTAGAGCGGCAATAACGCAAACACTGCCCAGATTTAGAGACCAGACTTTGAGAAATGCTTTTGTGAGCCCGAGCTCATCTGCACCCGTGTTAAATAAAAAACAAATCAAAACAAATACTAGAAACATTCAAAAAGTTACAAATTTTTCCAATGGCAGACAATTTGATGCGTGAGGTCCGCTCTAATTTTCAAATCATTTGGACAACTGAGCAACTCTCGGCAAAAAAAACAAATTCAGGTCAGTAAAACAGTTTACTGTGCATGTACTGTTTTGATTGAATTCATTTTTTTTGTTGAGAGCTACTCAGATGTCCAAATTAGCTAAATTTTGGAGCAAACCTCACGCAATATTGTCTACCATGGGAATTTTTTTTGGATTTTTTTGATTTTTTCTGGTATTTGTTTTTTAAAAAAATCTGACCGAGTGTAGACGAGACTGGCCACCGAATCGCTGCACTCTCAGACTTTAGCCAGCTTCTGACGACTTTGGGAAACCCAAAGGAAACTAAACAATAAGCGCAACTCCAACATGGATCATCAAACTCTGGCAAGTATTTCTATCGGATTGTCCGGACACTTTTATACTTTTTCCGGTCCTTTTTATTTCGCGTATTAGATTTGTGGCAAGTCAAACTTTGCAAAGTTTGACCAAATGTATATTAAAAAATGTCAACATCTATAATATCAAATACATATAGTATGAAACTACATTTCGTAATGAATCTAACAATATTAATTTGGCATTGTGAATGTTGATATTTTTTATATAAGTTTGGTCAAAGTAGAGATGCTTTGATTTTGAATAAAATTTATATGCAAACAAAAAAGGACCGAAGGGAATATCTATCCTACATCGGTCATCGCAATTGTTCGGACTGATTTGGACGTTCGAGATTCCACAACCGGCATCAAACTAGGGGAGATTTTTGGGAGTCTGGATGGTCACCACATCGGACTCCATCACCCGTCTCACCCGGTGCCTTTGTTTTTGTTTTTTTCCCACTCCATCTATTCTCATGTGCTTTGTATCTATGCTCCCGGACTTCGACGACGTAGTTGTACAACCCCGAACGCCACCAAACCTTGCCGGATATCCGCCACTCCACTCAGGTGCTCTCACGGCATTGCCTATGCCGCCGTTCCCCCTGACCCGGCCGCCGCCCAGGTACCATCTGCCCGTCTGACGCCGTGCATGGCAGACACCACGCCCGAAAGTGTTCAACCAAATGACATAGACAAAACATGTAACGTTTTTGTATATACACTTTTTGTATATACACCCATTCCTATGAACTCACGCACGCACATCCTACCGCATGAGCACCAACTAAAGACTGAGCCACGGGTTTTAAGATTGATGAACTCACCACATACACCGCTATCGATGAAAAGTCATCCCACTGAAAGCATATTTTGCCGTCATGAGACACCAAAGCGTCAAAACTAAAATTTGATCTCTGATGGGTCGCGGATAACGCTGTCCTGCCTTCCTAAGCATCAAATCATATGTTGGGTCTCAAATATTGCGCCTAGATTTACCGCGCCGTGCTTAAACATGTCGTCTGAAACACCCTCAATCCAATATTCATGCATGTGCATCAACCTTCGCTATCTTCATGACGTCACACGTTAATCGAGATTTGACGTCACATACCCGCGAATGCATTCAGTAGATCTTGTCCGGAGTAAAAAACCAGTAGTTTTTTTTACCACTAGCGTCAACAGCCATGCATGTGTTTGAGCATGAGTACTGCCTGAATTTCACAGCCTGAATGCCCCCAGAAGGCAGGTCTGGTCTCTCATTTTCGATCCATGTATCACGAGACGCGCACGGGCGCACGGTAATTAATACTACTAGTACTACAACGACGGACGGATACCGGTAGTAGGAGTACCTGGTATACGTTGGCAGAACCGAAATCACGGCCAGCCGTACGTACCCGGTGCAATTAACCGCATGCGACACCACGAGGATGCCCGCGCGCGCTGCAGCAGCGTGCGATCGCGGCTACAGCGTACGCACGTACGTAAGGGACCGGCTGCACGTCTGTAAAGCGGTCTCGATCCGGCCCGTCGCGCAAGCGAGACGTTTAGATCGGAGATAGTGTACCCGGCAAATGCAGCACTCGAACACTCTAACCCGTGGGTTATAATTGGGGAGCCGCCTGCATACCGTGCCACATAAATTATTTCCCGTCATTGTGATGTCCCTATCCTCGCCGCCGGACCACATGCCGACCTCCGCCGCGTCCCTGCCGAACCACCGCAATGGGCCCTTTGTGGATTTGAAAACCCTACCGGAATCCTTTTGAGAAAACATACCGGTTGCTCTACAATGGTCGATAACTGGTTTTATTTTACACATTTCGTGCCATGCAGGAAAGGGGAGAGTTTATTCATATGAAGCTTAAATATGAGACACCGATATCCACCACACGTGTGGCATAATAGGCATTCACCCACACATCGTGTGTGGTGTGAGCAGAGGGCAGTCCACACGAGCTGTGTGTGGGCGAACAGTAGAATTGCCCACACGTGTGGGCGCAGCTACTTCGTTTCACACACCCAACAAGTACTACTTATCCCCACAACGCGTGTGTGGCACGAAGTAAATATGCCCACACGTCTTGGCACAACTACAATAGATACCCGTGGGATGATGATTTAGTTGCCATCCGGGATGGCAGATGTAGTTGTCCGAAATGGCAAATATGGTTGTAAAAGTATGGCAACTCTCTCTGTTTTGGTTAACTATAGTTGCCATGTCTAATTTAAGGTAGTTGCCGCGTGTAATCAAACCATAGTTGTCGTGTGTGATTAACTACTTGTCACATATGGTCAAACAATAGTTGCCATATGTGTTTACCTAGTTGCCACGTGTGATCAATCACAGTTGACATGTATGTTCACCTGATTGTCACGTACGCACAACTGCAGTTGCCGTCTAGCAAACGAATCATAATTGTCACGTGTGTTTATCTAGTTGCCATGTACGTGCAGCTGCAGTTGCCACCGAACAACGTACGACAGTCGTGTGGGCGAAAAATAGTTCGCCCACACGCCCGTGGACTAGGTGGTGACTATGTGGCAGAAACTAGTTCGCTAACACAGCGCAGCTGGCAACCGCGTGATGTGGGGCGTGTGGGTGACCTCTTCAACGCCCACACACCCGTCTTGTCCTACATGGCACGCGAAAACTGCCTCATTGTGTCAAGATTCGTGTAAACTTAACTGGACGGTGATTCAGACGTGTGGGCGAGTTGTAATGTTGGCACACGTGTGGGCGTTAGTATTTTCGTAAATGTGTTCAAAATGGGGTATCCCGGCTACCGCCAGCCACCGCATGCCTCGGCCCCACTAGTCACGCACGTCACCGGAAGGCTCGCCCGTGCGTCGTCGTGCTTACCGTAGTCGAGCCGCGTGCAAGCCGCCGCGATTCCCTAGCCACATCTGCATCGCGCGCGGGACAAGCTAGCCGCGTCGCACTCTGCCGAGAACCTGCCGCGCGCCGCCAGCCCGCCACCATTCTGTCTAGCCCCACCTCCGAAGGTCTCCAATAGCCGTCACCTCCAGTCGTTGGCCGCACGGAGTTGGCTCGGCCGTTGACACCAACCAGTGCGCGGCTCGGCCAGCCTCTAGAAGAGGAAAGAGGGACCGGTAGTGGAGAGGGGAAGGGAGTTGGGGACTAGAGAGGGAAAGGGAATCGGCAGAGGTCTCCAAAACGCTTTACTCATACTCACTCTGCTGTCCGCATATTAGGCAAATCTTTTGAAGTTTGAGCAAGTATATAAAAAATCAGCATTCATGATATCAAATTAATATTATTAGATTAATTGTGAAATATACTTTCATAATGTACTTATTTGGTAGTGTGGTTGTTCATGAATTTTAATATATACTTAGTCAAAATTTACAAAGTTTTCTTTTGCAGAGAATAATTTACAAAGTTTGATTGAAAGCAAACCTAATATGCAAAGTAAAAGAAAAAAAACAGAACGATTATGAGGGTTGTGGCGACGTACGACCCATCTATCATGTCCACACGTAGGCAACAACACACACCTGGAGTCCGTGGCAATAATCCCACACCTATGAATAGTTACCTTCAGTTTTACATAACTTTTCTTCACCAATTCTCTCCTCCTCTGTCCCTCCTTCCCGCTGCTCCCAACATAGATTGCCAACTAGCTAATTACGTAAAACTGAACGGGCTCATTTGCTCGGCCTGTGGTTTCCACTCGCCATTTCGCTACACCCTGTAAGAGCATCTACAGGCGTTCACCCTTCTAGGACACCGAAAAGAGCCGTCTGGGGCTGAACCGACGTTTGCTTGGCGCTTGGGGGCGATTGCGTTCCCAGTCGACGCCCCCAGGTCGCCGCCAAAATCGCACGAACTCAACGATCTGGCACAAACTCGGCGATATTTCATAGAATTTGTACAAACTCAACGATCTGGCACAAACTCGGCGATATTTGATAGAAATTTGTACAAAGACAGATAAACATGCAAACTACGCCTAGAATTACGCCTAGCCCTGCTACGCCGCGGCTTCCGCCCGCCATCTACATGCCAAGGAGCCTGTAGAAACTGGTGTAGTCCTCGCCGTCGTCGTCGTCGCGCGCCCCGTTGGAGCCGCCGCCGTCCCTACTGCACCCCTGTCCAGGGTCGCCGACGTGCGATGGGGGGTTGGACGGCCCGGCATCGCCCTCCTCATCGCTGTCGAGGACGATGACGCCACCCTCCTCGCGTCCGCGGTGCCGGGCTTGGAGCTCCGCGTATGCGCGGCGCTGGCGGAGCACCTGCTCGCGGACATAGTCCTCCCTCGCTCACTTAAGGGCCGCCTCGTCGTCGGGGGCCACCATGTCCGCGTGCTCCGGCTTCACGGGGAGCAGCCCCGGCTCGGGCTTCGGCCGGACCAGGCGGAAGGAGTGCGGGGAGGGGCGGCCGCCCTCGTTGATGACGAGGGTGCCGCTGCGGATGCGGCGCCAAAGTGCAGTCTCCTCCTCCGGCTCCGTCTTGACGGGACAGAGCGCCGGCGAGCCGGAGGAGAGAGAGTCGGAGCCCGACGAGGAGGACATTCCTGGCTCCATTCGCTGCGGCGTCCAGGAGCTGCCACGGCGGCAAGAGAATGACGGGCACAGCAGGTACTCGAGACACGGCGTGTTGCCGGTCTCGATGTAGTCGAGGACGACCTCGAGGGTGCGTCGGGCACGCCCCACCACTCGCGCCGCCATTCGGTGTTGAGGCGGCCGCAGGGGATGGTGCCGTTGGCGGAGGCGATCTGCTCTTCGCGGCGGTGCTCGGAGAACATCGTCCACGGCGTGTTGCTGTCGACGGCGTACCTCGGCTCGTTCCGCTGTGCCCCCGTCAGGGACGAGCGGCGGGCGATCTCGGCCCGCCGTGTAGCCCTTCAGGCACCGGTGGCACCAGGACGCCGCTGGCGCTCAACTTCCACGACCCCGGCACAACATGTCCGGGGCACCGGATAGTCGACCTCGTAGAGGAGGCGGGCCTCGTCCTCGGGGAGGAAGCGCCGGCTGAAGCCGTTTACCGCCGCGGCATCACCGGGGGTACCTCTCAGCCATTGGTCGTCGGCGGGAAGTGGAGGGTGTTGCTTTTTGTGGCGAGACGAGGCGAGGTGTGGCGACTGTGGCGTTCATGTAACGCCCACGATGCGGCTATATCTCCCACGTGTCGAAGCACGACTTAGAGGCATAACCGCATTGTAAGCAATGTCACAAGTGAGGTAATCTTCACACAACCCATGTAATACATAAGGGAAAGAGATACGTAGTTGGCTTACAATCGCCACTTCACACAATACATGAATAAAGCATTACATCATCCAGATACAGACAAGGTCCGACTATGGAACCAAAACAAAAGAAGAACCCCAAATGCGACAAGGTCCCAAATCGACCCCAACTGGGCTCCACTACTGATCAACTAGAACGAAACAACATAAAGGACACGATCTTCATCGAGCTCCTCCTTGAGCTTGGTTGCGTCATCTGCACGGACTCATCGGCACCTGCAAGCTGGTTTTGGAAGTATCTGTGAGTCACGGGGACTCAGCAATCTCGCACCCTCGCGATCAAGACTATTTAAGCTTATAGGTAAGATAAAGGTATGAGGTGGAGCTGCAGCAAGCGATTAGCAAATATGGTGGCTAACCTATACGCAAAAGAGAGCGGGAAGAGAAGGCAAAAGCACGGTCGAGAATCTATGATCAAGAAGTGATCATAGAACAACCTACGTCAAGCATAACTCCAACACCGTGTTCACTTCCTGGACCCCGCCGAGAAGAGACCATCACGGTAACACACACGGTTGATGTATTTTAATTAAGGTCAACTTCAGGTTTTCTACAACTGGACGTTAACAAATTCCCATCTGCCCATAACCGCGGGCACGACTTTCGAAAGTTCAAATCCCTGCAGGGGTGTCCCAACTTAGCCCATCACAAGCTCTCACGGTCAACGAAGGATATTCCTTCTAGCGGGAAAACCCGATCAGACTCGGAATCCCGGTTACAAGACATCCTCGACAATGGTAAAACAAGTCCAGCAAGACCACCCGCTGTACCGACAAATCCCAATAGGAGCTGCACATATCTCGTTCTCAGGGCACACCGGATAAGCTAAGCGTACGGGAGCCAACGTAACCCAAGTTGCCAAGGGACGGCCCCGCACGATGCTCTGGGTTGGACCAACACTTAGAGAAGCACTGGCCCGGGGGTTTTAATAAAGATGACCCTTGGGCTGGCCGACCCAAGGGAAAGAAAAGGCTAGGTGGCAAATGGTAAAACCAATGTTGGGCCTTGCTGGAGGAGTTTTATTCAAGGCGAACTATCAAGGGGTTCCCATTATAACCCAACCGCGTAAGGAACGCAAAATCCGGGAACATAACACCGATATGACGGAAACTAGGGCGGCAAGAGTGGAACAAAACACCAGGCATAAGGACGAGCCTTCCACCCTTTAACAAGTATATAGATGCATTATTTAAATAAGAGATATTGTGATATCCCAACAAGTAAACATGTTCCAACAAGGAACAACATCTCCATGCTCCAACAAGGAACAAACTTCAATCTTCACCTGCAACTAACAACGCTATAAGAGGGGCTGAGGAAAGCGGTAACATAGCCAAACAACGGTTTGGTAGGACAAGGTGGGTTAGAGGCTTGGTTTAACAATTGGGAGGCATGATAAGCAAATGGTAGGTATCGCAGCATAGGCATAGCAAAACAGCGAGCAACTAGCAAGCAAAGATAGAAGTGATTTTGAGGGTATGGTCATCTTGCCTGAGATCCCGCAAGGAAGAAGAACGAGTCCATGAAGAAGATAAACGGACGTAGTCGAACGAATCCCCACAACTCCGGAACGAAACCGAAGCTAACGTGAGAAGCAACCCGGAAAGAAGCAAACAACAAAGTAAACAACCATCACATAAGCATGGCATGATGCACAACCAGGTATGATGCATGTTCGGTTTAAATGAGGCATGGCATGGCAAAATGCACAAACAATCCTACAAATTAAATGGAGCTCGATATGCAACGAGTTGCATATTGACGAAACACCACATGACTTATTTAGTTCTCTCTCGTTTAGGTACTCAACAATATTAAATGTTGTTAGCATGGAAAGAGGGGAAGCATAAGAAATTATCTATCTAGGCAAGTTTATATGTGGCCGGAACAACAAAACGACATGTCCGGAAAATCCCCATATGCATTTAGCAATTTAATGCAAACAACAATTTTAAGCATTTTAGTTGTTGTTATCATGATGCAGGTGACATGAGCAAGTTTTATGCAATATTTATAAAAATGTTGGCATGATAAGATACGAGGCATTTGTCATCGTGGCAGAAACGAAAGGGATGCCACATCAACGAATCTGAAAGTGATGCCACGACAACATATCGGTTCCGGTAGCTCATAGAGATACAGGTGCAAAAGGAAGTGGCGGGAGCGAGCAAAAGAAGGTGGGGCGCTCCCGGATACCGGGTGTCCCAGGTGTCGGCGGCATGGCAACCGAGGGTCGTACACGTAACAAATGGGCACGCTGCAAACACGGGGTTCATCTCGTATCACATAACATGCATTCGGTCCACGTACAGTCGTGTCGATGGTTATACCTTTCGAAGCGTGCCTTATCGGAACGGATCAAGTTCGTAGAGGGAGGTAGGCGTTCTCGCGACGGCGGTAGTGGAAGTAGTTGTTCACGCGACGGTAGTCGGACTTGACGATACCGTTACACGGGTCTTCGGCACCGGTAGTGGAACCCATTTTTTGTAGTTGTGCACATTCCGTAGATGTTCGAGGTCACGGCGAGGATCTTGACGACCACGGAGTCTTCACGGTTCGACGGTACTTGACGTTCCAAGTGGTACTTGACGAGTCCGCGTAGTTGTACACATGTTATAGTCGAACTTGACGGATCCGAGCTCTTCGAGGGTCACCGTGGTACTCGTTCACGTTGTAGTCATACATGTACTGAGGTGGAGGTCTTGGTGGACTTGCAAGCCTTGGCGGTTCCGGAGACGCCGGCAAAGGTACTGGACGCGACACTGTATACTCGTACACTTGTCGGAGAGGACGTTTCCATGAAGCCCAAAACGAAACAGCCCCAAACGGAGGCAACAGAGGTGGAGGCGCACGAGGCAGCGAGGCGGTGGTCCCGCGAAAACAGGAGGTCGACGACGGCGCGGCGCATCATGGGAAGAGCAACAGTAGGACGGAGTGGCTATAGGCACGGGAGGAGAAAGTCCATGGCGGAAGCGGGCGCTGGGCGCTTGGGGCGCCGGCGGCGGCCTCAGCCAAGAGAAGAAGGGCGCGACTGGGTGGCCTGGAGGTCAAGGAGGCAGGCAGGTTCGCGGGATGTAGCATGGCATGACATCGAGAGAGAGACCCGCGGCGGCGCCATGGCTGCCGAACAGGGCGTCGGCTCTCCTGGACGAGGAGGAGGCCATGGAGGAGATCGGGCGTCGGGTCGACCTTCGGTGGCGGCGGGGCTAGGGCTCACCGAATCAGGGGGGCCGCGGGCGCCATGGGGCGGCGCTGGGAACCCGGCGGGCTCGAGGAGCTCCAAGCGGCAGCGGATGTCGGCAACGGCCGAAGCAGAGGACGGCGAGAGGAGCCGAGAGCGCACGGGAGGGACGAGGTTGGTTCGATGGCGCTGCTAGGACAGGAGGCCGAGCTGGGGAGCGGGCACTGGTACGAGGGGTTCTCGCGGTGGAGGTGGCGAGGGGATCGGGCGGTAGCTGCGCGAGGGAGATGGGGATCGAAGAGATGGGTTCGGGCAAGAGGATCTAGCGGCGCGAGGGAAGATGCGGGGGAGGAGGCGATGCGGTCGGGAAAGGCTAGGCCTAGGGTTAGGGACTGCAGCGGGGCTGTTGGGCCGGCGCGAGAGGCCCAGTGAGAGGAGGTGTACCAGGCCGGTTGGTGATGGAGAGGCCCTAGTGGGCTGCGGCTGTCCTGAAACTGCTGTTTCCTCTCTCTAATTTTCTTCAATTAGAAAATAAAGAGAAAATCACAGGGGAAAAGAAGAGGTGTATGAGAAATATAAAAATATCCTCATGACCTTGAATTCATGCCTTATTTGATAAAATTGGTTTGGACATTTTTGGAGGTAGAAAAATAAAACAAGTTTAAATATGATTCAAACAGGAGGCATTTTTGAACCAAACCAAAACAACTCCAAAGGATTTGAAATTTGACAGAGAGGGTTTAGGCATGGAGAACTAGCACCAGGAAAAGAATGAACATTAATGGAGGAGGAGGAAAAGGAGACTTGCCAAAATGAAAGAAATAAGAAGGAAGGAGGGCAAGATGGCACTTGCAAAAAGAAAGAAAAGAGAAGGAAGGAAGGTGGTGATGCATGGATCTCACATGGGGCATGCAACAAAATGTCATGCATGAGATGATGCAATGCAAAAAATGCAAAGATGAATGCAACAAGTTAAACAAATCACACAACGAAAACCCGGAAACCCTGGAAGGCAACTGGAGCTCCGGTCTTGGGGCGTCACAACACTCCACCACTACAAGAGGATCTCGTCCCGAGATCTAGAATGGCACCGGAGGGAAAAACGGAAGAGAAAGAGAAGAGGTAAAACTAAGTTGCTTCTTTGACAAACGAGTGAAACCAAAGAACCTTGCAAGGCTGAGCAAATTTGAATGAAAGAATACAACAAAGATGAACAAAGTTGCAAACACTCCGGTAGGGAAGAGTAACAAGGAAGAACAAATTCGGACAGCACTCCAGTTGAAAAGAGATATGACACTTGATAAGATGAGAGAACTTGAGCAGAGGGCACAACACTCCGGTTAAAAGGTTAAGCATGAAAAGATCATGATCTTCATAATTCGAGATGATGACTGAAAAGAGCAACATCACAAGGCCTCCGGAAGAAAGAATAGAAGATAGACAATTGAAATAAAAGAATGGAGAAGAAAATGCTATCTTATGCCACAAAAGAGCTTGAGAAGGCATCCTTAGGAGACGGGTCGAGCGGAGTTGTTGGAAAAACCAACAACGAAAGGATAAGATTGATATGGTCTTGTGGAGTACATCCCAAATTAAGAGATGACAACCTGCCACTCACGGGAAAAGAATTGGATTGATATGAACAAGGAGACGAGAAAGTAACTCACCGGGAGGATAACGAAGAACTTGGGTCCTTTATAAGCACCATAGATAGCAACAATCCTTAGGGAAGGCTTTAGGTGAAATATAACCCAAGATAACTCCAATGACGAGATTGATGGATTTAAAATATCTCATTCTTAACAACATGTGAATCATGGAACATGAACTCAGATTATCAAGAATGACATAATACCACCTACAATGATACTAAAGAAAAGAATTGCACTCCGGATTGCAAAATGAAGAATGCTTGAGCTTCTCTGAAAAGAATCTTGATGAATGTTTCGAGCACGGATTAAGTCCTTGATGAACCATTATGTAGAGCCTTCATGAAGAACTCCGGTAACAAAAGAATGATCAAACGAAAAGAAAGAGAAGTTGAAAGCACAAGGTGAATCCTTGTAATGATTTAGATGGATATTCGTGGTGAAATAATTGAAAAAGGTTGGAACTCCGGGAAGAAGAGAAGATGAACAATTGAAATCAGGAATTTGATGAGCCTCCGGAATAAAGAATTAAACGCTTGGATGAAACAAGAATAAGAATTACATTATGCTTATCCTTCACCAATTAAATTGATGACAAGCAACGGATCGCATATGACTTATTCTCGTAGGATTTAAGATAGATATATCGCAAACTTGAGAAAGGTCTTAAACGAACCACCGGTAGGGTTGGAAAGAAAAAGTCAATTGAGATTATAACGAAGGAAGAAGAATCTTGGAAGAGCCACCGGTAGAATTGAAAAATGCACGAAGTAAAGGGATGAATCACCGGGTAAGAATTGAAAAAAAATGATTAAAACATGAAGAAACACCGGGAAGAGTTAGCCATTAAACGAAGATGCTTGAGAGAATTTAGATCCATGAGAATGAAGAGATTACGAGCTGATTAGAGCATCCTTGATTTAAGCACCGGTATGATTTAGAGTATGAGAGCTGAAAGCTGGAATGAATAAATCTTAGATGGTGTGCTCCGGATAATCAAACTGAAAAGACTCCTGAATTACTCTGGATGGGTGAAAAGAAATTCTCACAACCGAAACAATTATGGGAGAATGGCAGAGAATGGGGCAAGATTTAAAAGAAACTCTTCTTCGGCCTTCAAAATCTGAGAATGACGATGAGAAACACCACCAAATTGTTGAGACACTCCGGAATGATTAAAAGAGGAGAGGTTGAGCCAGCGATGAAAAGAATTTGAAAGAGTTTGGAGAAAACATATGACTGATGATGAATCATTCTTACGTCAAACTTTGAAAAAAAATTGAGGATGGCTCCGGGAAAATAAGAAGAGTGAGGTAAGATCCTGGAAAAAGACCTATGGGTTAGGGCCCACTGAAAAGAAACACCATTGAAATGATTTAAAAGATAAGTTGCACCGGTAGAATTAAATGACTTGAATGAGGGAACATCCTCGAAAGAGCTTGAACGAATGTAGAGTGGAAACATGAATCTTCGAGATATCTTCAGCACTTCGGAATAATAAATAGTGAGAAGTGGAATGATAATGAGGTGCACCGGCCTGAGAAAGCATTGAAACGAGGAAAAAGGTATGATCAACAAAACTTGACTTGAATCCACCGGAGAAGAAAAAGAACGAAGAACGATGAACTTGAAGCTCCGTTAGAATCTTTCTAAGAATCACCGGATAAGAGCATTGACGGAAAAAAAATGGAGAGACTTCACATCAATAACATGATAAATGATTAAGAATTCTGAGTCCTTGAAGGAAAGAAGGGAGGGAGGGCGGAAAAAACAAAAGCAACTTGGAGGCTGATGAAACAAACACCGTGGAGAAGAACTGATGCTTGGTCTTGCGGATGTTGAAATGATCGGATCTACTTGAAGAGAAGCACGCCAGTTAAAAAGGATTGACAAAACAATCTTGATGATCAAGAAGAATTAGTGTTCACATCGGGGTATGAGAACACCGCTTAGGAAAAGGTATGGAATCAACATTTGACTCCGAAGCAACTCGAATACCACAACTCAAAACAAAAACAAAGGATTGGCTTGCGAAATAAGCCAGAACAAACATATGATAGAGATTTCGTCCGAAGTTTTTGTGGTGGGGCCTACACGGGCTCGATCGTACAGCACCATCATGTACAAGGCAGTGCACATGACATACGAAGCGTCCCCGAGTCGGCATAGCCAAGGACTCTTTAAGACACAATGAGACCACTATAAAACCAACCGTGAATAGGCGGACCACTAGACATCGAACCCCAATTTCATATCATACATCTGACGGAAAGATATCCTAAGAGCTACTTGAATTCCCACTTATAAACTCCCGAAATTTTCTGGTTATGCAATCAGGTCTTGGGGATACAGGGGAAGCATAATATCTCACCCAAACTAACAAATCCTACATCCAGATGTATCCATCCTTCAACACATAACGAAGAAACCTTCGGAAATCATTTACCTCAACCCTCGAAAAGCATCCGTTATATGAGTTATGGCAATACTCCTGAACTCCCGCCCCAGTACTGGGTGGCGTCGAGGTTATCTCACCAACAACTGCATAAAAGAGATTTTCGATGTCGGCGAAACTAAACTCAGGTATTCCAGAACTGCAACGATAAAATTGTGACGACAACACCTCGGAGCTCAATTCCCCGGGACACTGCCACAACCCCTAAATGTCAGGAGGCACCAAGAACAATGTTCTCGTCACAAAACCATCAGAACGATTCCAAGATACACACGTGATCCTAAAAAAAATTTAGTGAAATTTTGAGAAGAGAAGAGTCAAAACTCTACGTCAGGATGCCTCAATAGAGCGATGAAGGGACTGGGGAGTAAAAAGAATTCCTAAACTCTCCGATATATATAATTCCTAAATGACTCAAAACATTTCTAGACTCAATAACGCCAGCGATTCGATCAAGCAGGGGGCTCCTAAGGTCGGGGAAGGCTCTGATACCAACTTGTAATGCCCATGATGTGGCTATATCTCTACGTGTCGAAGCACGACTTAGAGGCATAACCGCATTGTAAGCAATGTCGCAAGTGAGGTAATCTTCACACAACCCATGTAATACATAAGGGAAAGAGATACGTAGTTGGCTTACAATCACCACTTCACACAATACATGAATAAAGCATTACATCATCCAGATACAGACAAGGTCCGACTACGGAACCAAAATAAAAGAAGAACCCCAAATGGACAAGGTCCCCGATCGACCCCAACTGGGCTCCACTACTGATCAACTAGAACGAAACAACATAAAGGACACGATCTTCATCGAGCTCCTCCTTGAGCTTGGTTGCGTCATCTGCACGGAGTCATCGGCACCTGCAAGCTGGTTTTGGAAGTATCTGTGAGTCACTGGGACTCAGCAATCTCGCACCCTCGCGATCAAGACTATTTAAGCTTATAGGTAAGATAAAGGTATGAGATGGAGCTGCAGCAAGCGACTAGCAAATATGGTGGCTAACCTATACGCAAAAGAGAGCGAGAAGAGAAGGCAAAAGCACGGTCGAGAATCTATGATCAAGAAGTGATCCTAGAACATCCTACGTCAAGCATAACTCCAACACCGTGTTCACTTCCCGGACCCCGCCGAGAAGATACCATCACGGTAATACACACGGTTGATGTATTTTAATTAAGGTCAACTTCAGGTTTTCTACAACCGGACGTTAACAAATTCCCATCTGCCCATAACCGCGGGCACGGCTTTCGAAAGTTCAAATCCCTCCAGGGGTGTCCCAACTTAGCCCATCACAAGCTCTCACGATCAACGAAGGATATTCCTTCTAGCGGGAAAACCCGATCAGACTCGGAATCCCCGTTACAAGACATCCTCGACAATGGTAAAACAAGTCCAGCAAGACCACCCGCTGTGCCGACAAATCTCGATAGGAGCTGCACATATCTTGTTCTCAGGGCACACCGAATAAGCTAAGCGTACGGGAGCCAACATAACCCAAGTTGCCAAGGGACGGCCCCGCACGGTGCTCTGGGTTGGACCAACACTTAGAGAAGCACTAGCACAGGGGGTTTAATAAAGATGACCCTTGGGCTGGCCGACCCAAGGGAAAGAAAAGGTTAGGTGGCAAATGGTAAAACCAATGTTGGGCCTTGCTGGAGGAGTTTTATTCAAGGCGAACTGTCAAGGGGTTCCCATTATAATCCAACCGCGCAAGGAACGCAAAATACGGGAACATAACACCGATATGACGGAAACTAGGGCGGCAAGAGTGAAACAAAACACCAGGCATAAGGCCGAGCCTTCCACCCTTTACCAAGTATATAGATGCATTAATTAAATAAGACATATTGTGATATCCCAACAAGTAAACATGTTCCAACAAGGAACAACATCTCCATGCTTCAACAAGGAACAAACTTCAATCTTCGCCTGCAACTAACAACGCTATCAGAGGGGCTGAGCAAAGTGGTAACATAGCCAAACAACGGTTTGCTAGGACAAGGTGGGTTAGAGGCTTGGTTTAACAATATGGGAGGCATGATAAGCAAGTGGTTGGTATCGCAGCATAGGCATAGCAAAAGAGCGAGCAACAAGCAACCAAAGATAGAAGTGATTTCGAGGGTATGGTCATCTTGCCTGAGATCCCGCAAGGAAGAAGAACGAGTCCATGAAGAAGATAAACGGACGTAGTCGAACGAATCCCCACAACTCCGGAACGAAACCGAAGCTAACGCGAGAAGCAACCCGGAAAGAAGCAAACAACAAAGTAAACAACCATCACATAAGCATGACATGATGCACAACCAGGTATGATGCATGTCCAGTTTAAATGAGGCATGGCATGGCAAAATGCACAAACAATCCTAAAAATTAAATGGAGCTCGATATGCAACGAGTTGCATATTGGCGAAAGACCACATGACTTATTTAGTTCTCTCTCGTTTAGGTACTCAACAATATTAAATGTTGTTAGCATGGCAAAAGGGGAAGCATAAGAAATTATCTATCTAGGCAAGTTTAAATGAGTCCGGAACAACAAAACAACAAGTCCGGAAAATCCCCATATGCATTTAGCAATTTAATGCAAACAACAATTTTAAGCATTGTAGTTGTTGTTATCATGATGCGGGTGACATGAGCAAGTTTTATGCAATATTTATGAAAAATGTTGGCATGATAAGATACGAGGCATTTGTCATCGTGGCAGAAACGAAAGGGGTGCCACGGCAACGAATCCGAAAGTGATGCCACGGCAACATATCGGTTCCGGTAGCTCATAGAGATACCGGTGCAAAAGGAAGTGGCGGGAGCGAGCAAAATAAGGTGGTGCGCTCCCGGATACCGGGTGTCCCAGGTGTCGGCGGCATGGCAACCGAGGGTCGTACACGTAACAAACGGGCACACTGCAAACACGGGGTTCATCTCGTATCACATAACATGCATTCAGTACACGGACGGTCGTGTCGATGGTTATACCTTTCGAAGCGTGCCTTATCGGAACGGATCAAGTTCGTAGAGGGAGGTAGGCGTTCTCGCGACGGCGGTAGTGGAAGTAGTTGTTCACGCGACGATAGTCGGACTTGATGATACCGTTACACGGGTCTTCGGCACCAGTAGTGGAAACCATTTTTGTAGTTGTGCACATTCCATAGATGTTCGAGGTCACGGCGAGGATCTTGACGACCACGGAGTCTTCGCGGTTCGACGGTACTTGACGTTCCAAGTGGTACTTGGCGAGTCCGCGCAGTTGTACACATGTTGTATTCGAACTTGACGGATCCGAGCTCTTCGAGGGTCATCGTGGTACTCGTTCACGTTGTAGTCGTAGATGTACTGAGGTCGAGGTCTTGGTGGACTTGCAAGCCTTGGCGGTTCCGGAGACGCCGGCAAAGGTACTGGACGCGACACTGTATACTCATACACTTGTCGGAGAGGACGTTTCCATGAAGCCCAAAATGAAACAGCCCCAAACGGAGGCAACAGAGGCGGAGGCGCACGAGGCAGCGAGGCGGTGGTCCCGCGAAAATAGGAGGTCGACGACGGCGCGGCGCATCACGGGAAGAGCAGAAGTAGGACGGAGTGGCTATAGGCACGGGAGGAGAAAGTCCATGGCAGAAGCGGGGCGCTGGGCGCTTGGAGCCCCGGCGGAGGCCTCAGCCAAGAGAAGAAGGGCGCGACTGGGTGGCCTGGAGGTCAAGGAGGCAGGCAGGTTCGCGGGACGTAGCACGGCATGACATCGAGAGAGAGACCCGCGGCGGCGCCATGGCTGCCGAACAGGGCGTCGGCTCTCCTGGACGAGGAGGAGGCCGTGGAGGAGATCGGGCGTCGGGTTGACCTTCGGTGGCGGCGGGGCTAGGGCTCACCGGATCAGGGGGGCCGCGGGCGCCATGGGGCGGCGCTGGGAACCCGGCGGGCTCGAGCAGCTCCAAGCGGCGGCGGATGTCGGCGACGGCCGAAGCAGAGGACGGCGAGAGGAGCCGAGAGCGCGCGGGAGGGACGAGGTTGGTTCGACGGCGCTGCTAGGACAGGAGGCCGAGCTGGGGAGCGGGCACTGGTACGAGGGGTTCTCGCGGTGGAGGTGGCGAGGGGATCGGGCGGTAGCTGCGCGAGGGAGATGGGGATCGAATAGATGGGTTTGGGCAAGAGGACCTGGCGGCACGAGGGAAGATGCGGGGGAGGAGGGGATGCGATCGGGAGAGGCTGGGCCTAGGGTTAGGGACTGCAGCGGGGCTGTTGGGCCGGCGCGAGAGGCCCAGTGAGAGGAGGTCTACCAGGCCAATTGGTGATGGAGAGGCCCTGGTGGGCTGCGGCTGTCCCAAAACTGCTGTTTCCTCTCTCTAATTTTCTTCAATCAGAAAATAAAGAGAAAATCACAGGGGAAAAGAAGAGGTGTATGAGAAATATAAAAATATCCTCATGACCTTGAATTCATGCCCTATTTGATAAAATTGGTTTGGACATTTTTAGATGTAGAAAAATAAAACAAGTTTAAATATCATTCAAACTTGAGGCATTTTTGAACCTAACCAAAACAACTCCAAAGGATTTGAAATTTGACAGAGAGGGTTTAGGCATGTAGAACTAGCACCAGGAAAATAATGAACATTAATGGAGGAGGAGGAAAAGGAGACTTGCCAAAATGAAAGAAATAAGAAGGAAGGAAGGAGGGCAAGATGGCACTTGCAAAAAGAAAGAAAAGAGAAGGAAGGAAGGTGGTGATGCATGGATCTCACATGGGGCACGCAAAAAATGTCATGCATTAAATGATGCAATGCAAAAAATGCAAAGATGAATGCAACAAATTAAACAAATCACACAACGAAAACCCGGAAACCCTGGAAGGAAACTGGAGCTCCGGTCTTGGGGCGTCACAGTTCACTGGCAGAGAGATCGATATTTATAGCCGAAGCGGGCGGTGAGAGCCTGCATGTCGGGCAACGCGCGGCGGGAGCAGGCGAGACGCGCGTCGATGGGGCCTTCACTGCGCCGCCCGTGAGGCATCAACGAAGGCTGACTGGCGCGAAAGCGCGGTAGCCTTGGCATTGATTCTCACGGGAATCGAGGCGATGAGGATAATTAAGTGGCGTTTCGCTGACTCGGCAGGCCCATCCCGTTCGCGCCAAAACCGCGTTCCCCGGCGCCCCTAGGCGACCCCCAGCGCGCCGGGTTTGACCTGGGTCCGCCGGCGCTAGTTTCGTCCCAAACCAGCGAAAACGTGCTCCAGGGATGCGGCTGAGCCGTTTTTTGGGTGCTGACGGCAAAAAAAAATTATTAGAAAGGCCTGTTGGGGGCACGGCTGAAGATGCTCTAACTTACGTTGCACGTCTCCAGCAAGCTAATCTTTTTTTTTGACACGGAAGCAAAAGCTATAAAGGAGAAGGTTAAGAAGGTTTCTGGGAGGTCATGGCATCTCAATAAATAGAAAAACAAAATCTACTCTCACGGCATTAGGGGACCAGGTCTTTCACACCGGTAATGATCCAATCCTTCACCCCATCTTGATGTTTGCAATGATTATGGTCAACAACGTTGACTTGTTACGGCCTAGCATTTCTTTCCTCCTACAAATCCCAAATGACCATCATAAGAAGCAAGCAGAAGCTCCACTCCTGTGACCTTCCCCACAACCATGGCTTCCCACCATGAGCAGACCGAGGCGATCCCCTCCCAATCTATAAGTGTCGGCGTTCTGGAAACGGGGGTCCCCAAACTTGCCTGCCTGCGGCCTGCGGCGTGGCTCAAAGGGGGCCCAGCACGGCCCATCTTCACCAACACAGACCCAAGACCCTCGTGAGGGGCCAAGCCTTGCGGGCCGGACGACGTGGAGCTTCCCCAGGCACAGCCTCATCAGGCTGGCTCGCGAGGAGGCGGAGAGATCAAGGCGGGGTACCTCACGAGGTGCCCGTGACGCAAAGCCATGACGACCAAGGACGCCAGGCGGGTGCCAGCCCGCGCAGTGTCCACCTTTCCTCTTTAGTGCAAAGGGGGCAAGCGCAGCCGTGGAGTACCGAGGCATCAGGCAAAGGTTGCCATTTCGGTGCAACAAGACCAGGACCAGGAGGACTGCAAGACGAAGACTACTTTTGTCAGGATAGCTGGTACTAGCTGTCCCCCTTCAAATTAGCTCGCCATTGTTGGCTCCCTTCCCGCTCGATATTTGGGAAGAGGACCAGGGCCTCTATAAATAGGACCAGCCACCCATAGGATCGAGTAGAGAGGTTTAGAGGGGCATCAACAATCGAGAAGAGAGAGAGAGAGAAGGGTGACTGAACTCCTCCCAGCAGTTCATCGCCCCAGCCAAGAACAGACCCTCGCAAGGCTGTTCTTCCTTGTATCGCTCATCATCATCAGCCCAAGAGGCAATCCACCACACCACACACTGGAGTAGGGTATTACACCACAACGGTGGCCCAAACCAGTATAAACCCTGCGTCTCTTGTGTTGTTCTTTCCGTAGCTTAGATTTTAGCGAGGCGGAGGGGTGCAGGTAGGTAGGAGGCGGAATCTCCGTGCGCACCCCAGTGTTCGAACCTCAAGGGTCTGCTGGAACCCGAAATCCGACATTTGGCATGCCAGGTAGGGGTGCGCCGGAATTCGTCTTCCACCACCCCGTTCTCCTCCGACCATCGCGCCCATGTCTGACGCTCGTCGGGCTCGCGCCGAGCGCCGGGCCGCTCTCGCTTCCCGCGTCGCCCAGACGGCTCCTGTCGGCGGGCGTCCTCGCCGTTCCTCGTCACCTGCCGTCAACGCCGCCACCGGCCCGGCGGGGGACCAGCAGCAAGCATCATCTCAGCATCCGTCCATGCGGCAAGACGGCCGCACCGCTACTCCCCCGCTCACCCTAGCTGGTTCTTCGTCCCACGCGCTCCGCGCACCCATGAAGGCTCGAGCTGCGCTCATCGCAGCAAACAAGCTCCTGCGCTACCGTCCCGTCGACGACGTTTACGAAGAATGGCTCGACCGCGTCGCCGAGCTCGTCTGCGCCGCAGGGGGCTCTCCTGCGCCGTCCGTTCCGCTGCACCGAACCCCGCCTCGCGCGGGTGACGAGGCTCCGGCGGCGCCCCGGCCGCCTCCTCCTCAAGAAGGCGCCATGGCTCCAAGGCGCGTGGCCCCTGGGCAGAACCTGGTCCGTCAGGTGCCAGCGCGGCAAGAGCAGAGCTGCCAAGAAGTCCCTCGCCCGCAAGAAGCTGCCCGGGCGCTCCCTACTCGAGCACGTCGCAACCATGCTCCTGCTCCCGCACGTCAAGACCCCGCGCTGCTCCCAGCTGCAGCGCGTGGGGACATGCAAGACCAAGCTCTCCATCACCCAAGGCCTCCCATGGCCACAACAGGCTGCCGTGCCTTCACCACTGACCTACGCAGCGTCGCGTGGCCCGGCAAGTTTAAGCCAGACCTGCCTCCTCGTTACGACGACACGGACAACCCTGCGGAGTTCCTCTAGCTCTATGAGCTGGGCATCAAAGCTGCCAACGGAGACAAGAAGGTCATGGCGAACTGGTTTCCCATGGCGCTCAAGGACGGGGCCCGCACCTGGCTCCTAAACCTGGCTCCAAGCACGATATCCTCCTGGGACGAGATGTGCACCCGCTTCATCTCCAACTTCCAAGGTACTCGCGACCGGCTACCCGCCGTGAGCGACATGCGCCGCATCAAGCAACAACCCGGGGAGACCCTGCAGAAGTACATCCAGCGCTTCAACAACGCATGCCTCAAGATTCCCAAGGTGACTGAGGAGGCCATCATCTCAGCCTTCTCCGACGGCGTGCGCGATGTCAAGATGAAGGAGGAGCTGGCGATGCATGAAGACCTGTGCACTTCCTTGGAGCTGTTCAACTTGGCAACCAAGTGCGCCAGGGCTGAGGAAGGGCGTCTCTCCCTCCTCGAGCTGCCTGCCGTAGACCCAGAAGAGAAGAAGCCCAAGGCTAAGGATGTGAAGCGCAAGGGGGCTGCCATGCTCGCAGCAGAACCAGACACCAAGCGGGGCAGAGATCAGCCCGAATCTTCCAAGGGCAGCCGGTACTGTGTGTACCATGACCTCCACACCCACAACACCAACGAATGTCAAGAGCTCTGAGCCGTGCGAGAAGGAAGGATTGGCCGTCGCCCCGACCGCGGTGACCGGGGCTACGGTCGAGGAGGAGGAAGGAACGCAGGACGCTGGGAAGACCGTGGCCCGTGCCAAGGGTGGCACGATCAACCTCGCGAGGATCGCTGGCAGGACCCGCCTCGCGAGGGAGACTGGAGGGATCAGCCTCGCAATGATTGCCCGCAAGGCAATGCAGGCCCCCTCCGCTGCCGCCGCAGCCAAGGAGAAACGAGGACCGCCACCAGGACGAGGGGGCTGGGGGCTTTCAGGAGCCGCACGCGATCGCCTGCATATTGGGCGGGGCTCAAGCCCCAGCCTCTCAACGCATCTTCAAGCAGTTCGACCGCGAAGTGAATGCAGTCCTCCCCAAGCTCGAAGCCACGTGCCCTCTCAGGTGGTCGGCGTGCGCCATCACGTTCAGCTCAGCATATCAGCTCAAGTGTGCGGCTACAACCGGAGTCCTCTCGATGCTTTGTTCCCCAATCATCAGCAACGTGGTGGTCACCAGGACCCTCATCGATGGCGGTGCAGGGCTCAATGTCCTGTCCGTGGAAACATTCAACAATCTCCAAGTGCCCTACAGCCAGCTTCAGCCAACCAAGCCTTTCTCCGGAATCACCGACGGCTCCACGGTCCCGATTGGGCAGGTCCGCCTCCCTGTCACCTTCGGGGCACGCGACAACTATCGCACCGAGCTCATCGACTTCGACGTCGCTCACATTCGCCTGCCGTACAACGCCATCCTTGGGTACCCAGCGCTGGCCAAGTTCATGGCCGTAACTCACCACGGCTACAACATCCTCAAGATGCCAGGAAGTGGCGGAGTCATCATGGTGCCCTGTGAAGAGAAGGACACAGTGTGTTCCCTGGAACGTGCCTTTCAGGCCGCGTCACTGGAAGACCCGGATCGCGGAAGCAGGAGGCTTCCCGAGACCGCCCCCAAGAAGAAGAAGACATCATCCGGCCCGGCCCCTCAGGAGGCAGGCCCCTCTGGGCCCGTGCCTGCCCAGGGGGAACCTCCTTCCATCGCATAGGAAAGCGCGCCCGGTGCCCTCCTCAGGCAGGGCTCGGGGGCTCTCCCCTGAAGGGCCGCCGACCTGGCTAAGGTCACGAGGGAGGCGCTTGGGCACCGCATGGAGGCGTGTTTCGAAGCACGTTTCCCTCAAGAAGGAGTAAGGCAAGGAGAGCCAGACCCTCAGAAGTTCGTCATCAAGGCCATTCGGGAGCTACAGGAGTCAAGAGTCATGAAAGGCAGCCGCCGCCTACCAGCAGTGGCTCCCCATCCAGGCGAGGATGGTGGGATGCGCGTCTGCATCGACATACCAGGGCTCAACCGAGTCGCCTCTCTGGAGCGCCTCTAGCCCTCGCGAGTGGGGCGCTGCGGAGGTCCACCCCACAGCTACGTTCGCATGCCTTACGGCTTGACGAACGCGGCTGCCACGTACCAGCGCCTCATGAGGGGCATCATGGAGGCACAAGAGGCCAGGCGTTCCGTGGCCCTGGCGGAGATGGAGATGGTCTGCAAGGAGCCACCAGCGCCTTTGGAGCCTCCCGAGGCCCCTGGGCCTGGGGGCTCGTGAGGATCGGCTTCCGCAGCCCACCGAGTCTGCTACACCAACACCCCTTCGTCCTCAACGTCATCAGGTGACATCTTTCAAGTTTCACTTCCAGCTGGGAGCGCCCCCAGGGCTGCATTATCCCCAGGCCGCGTGGGTCTGTCCCTGCGGCATGTATCCCTTTTATTTCATGTTGTTAGCTTACCTTGTTGGGGGCACCCCTCGGGATGCATGATCCCCAAGTCGCTCGGGCCAGACCCAGCGGCATGTATCCATTTGCGTTTATTTCCGGTTATGCGTTCGACCCACCATGCTTGATTATTTGATGCCGGTCCACGGCACCTCTTCTTCTCCATGCCGAACACTTGCACGTTAAAGGGGGGGTACCTGAGCATCGCGACTCAGGGCTCTTACTGGCTCTCCAGCCCTCACCCTCTGGCCTTGTCCACGGCATCGCGACCTGGCATACCAGCGACGGCTGAGACCAGCTCGAGGGCCGGGACCCGAGGACGTAGAGTGCCGACATTTAACCGAATTTGCAGAGACACATCACAAGATAAGGCCCAGTGCCAGGCGCAACCCGCCTAGAGGTAGGGCCCCGTGAGTCCCGCGCTGGCTCACGGGTGCCCGGATACACCTCGCCAGGCCCTACCGTGCCAGCCACGTGTTAGGGCGGGGCTGTACACGCCCCGGGGGCTCCTCCCGGAGGGGGGCCCCCTCCCACGTACCAGTGGAAGCACCATGCTCCGTGCTGGCTGACGACACTGCCGAGGAGCGGCTATGCCCGTACACATATGAAAGCGCTATGCTCCGCGCTGGTGATAAACAACGGAGGGTGGCCCCCGGGCCGCATCAACCTCAGGGAGCCCAGAGCTTAGTGTCTAGCCTCATCATAACGCCTTCCCTTGGGAGTGCCGCACGAGGGGGCTGGGCACGGGGGCTGCGCCTGGGTCACACCCAGACGCACGCCGCCCAGCCAGGTCCCCCCGGGCCTGGTTCGTCGCGCGTCTCTCCCAAAGCGGAGCCAAGGTACAAAGGCCGTTTGAGCGTCAAGGGGGACTCCTGAGCATCGCGACCCAGGAGCCTAACTGGTCACGTAGCCCCTCACTCCTTAGTTCCGAAAGGCTAACGACGATTGAGGTATGCGCGCGGCCGGGCTCTGCAGACGTAGAACGGTAGATCCACCCACATCACACCTCCCTACCTTGCTGTTCGTGCGCCAAGGGTGACTCCTGAGCATCGCGACTCAAGAGCCTAACTTGCCACATAGCCCCTCACTCCTTGGCCCCGTCCTGGTTTCCGGTCGGGACTAACGCTGGGTGAGGCATGCGCGGGGCCGTGCTCTGCCGGCGTAGAACATAAGCAAGTAGGAAGGAAAAGCACAAATTTCAAGGAATTCAAATGCAAATACTACAGTCCACAGTATTATCTCAATGCCAAACGCAAGTTTAAACGCCTCCCCGAGGCATGATACATGTGCAGGAATTAAAGGCAGGACAAGAGCCACAACGGAGTCACTTGTCGGCGGTGGACCAGCGCGGAGTGGGTTCGCTCATGGAGCAGTGGGGTCGGCAGCGCCTTGCTTCGGCTTGGTGCTGAAGGCCCGAAACTTCCTCAGCAGAGCCTCTGCGCGACCCTTCATGGCCTCAGCGGCGGCAGCGGCATGCTCGCCGCTTACTGGCTCCAGCAGGCTGTCGAGGTCGATGCCGGGATCATGAAGGTAGATGTGGGTGAGGACCCGCGTCAGTGCTGCAGAAGACAGGACACGCACCTCGGCCTCGGCCATGGGGCCAAGGCCAAGGGCGACATCTTCAAGAGCATGAACCAGGAAGGGAAGCAGCTTGGCGGGGCCGTCCTCGGCGCCAGCCAGTGGGCTCTCCAGGCCGCTGTCGTAAAGCGTCCTCAGTGAGGAGCGAGCCTTTGCCTCCATCTCCGTGAAGGCCACGCGGTCCTCGGCAAGAACCAGGGCCTTGTCATCCAGATCGGCCTTCCTCGCCCCCAACTCCTGCTCCAGCGCGCCTAGGCGGTCACGACGCTTCCTGAGCTTGACCTCCCTCTCTTTGACGGCCGCCTCGCGAGCCTTCACGCCTTCTTCCTGCTCTTGGCGAAGGCGGACCTCTTTCGCGAGCTGGTCCCGCAGGCCTTGCAGCTCGTCCTCCAACGCCTTGCAGCGACCACGGACATCGACCACCTTCCCCAGGGCTGCGTCACGAGCAGCCTTCACCTCAAGGACGACCTGCTTCTCCTTATCGCAAGCCGTCGAGGCCTGGACCAGCGCCGCCTGAATCGAAGCGTTAGAGCGAACCCATCTTGAAGCCAGCTCCAAGCGCCCGGCCACCAAGCGAGGGTCGGCGCCAAGAAGATCCTGCCGCAGTCGGTCCAGCTCAGCAGCAGCATGATCCAGAACGGCAGAAGGAGTCGGAGAGACAGCAGCCGGTAGAGTAGGAGGAGAAGGCGGTGGCGCGGCCACAGCATCCTGAGGCGGAGTCTGCTGCGTCCCAACGGCTGTAGTGGCGGCGGCAGGCAAGGACACCTTGGGAGTTACTTGGGCTGTGGGGGCTGAGCTCGCCCCAGCCGGCTCACCCAGGCCTCGCGAGGACGACCGGGTAGGAGAAGCCTGTGCGTCGCGGTCACCCTCCTTCGTGGGCAGAGGCGCTGCCACGGATGGAACCTCAGGAGCTCCCTTCGGCTTCTTTGCTGCGGGCGCCAGCCTATCCAAGAGATGCGGACGTCAAGCCTCAGAAGCAGAACAAGAAATAAAGACAAGAATCAAACGCTTACGGGTCATCGCCAGTGAGCTCGAGCGGCCTCTGGCCAATTTGAAGCCTGAAAGCCGGCTGGAAGGGTCAACCTCAGGAAGCTTGGAAGCGGAAGGTGCGTCTGCGGTCCGCCTCGGGGCCGGGGCAGACCCGCGGGAGACCAGCCCGGTCCTGTCCTTCTTCGGGATCGGGGGCAAGCTCCTGCTGTCCTACTCATCATCATCCTTGTCGTCATCGCTCGGAGAAAGGCAGAGAATGCGAGACCTGCGTCTGGGGAGGGGAGCCCTCGACTCTCCGTCAGTCGCCTCGGAGTCAGGCCCCTTTTCCCGCTCCCCTCCTTCCTCCTCTTCGCTGGAGTCATCGGAGGACACGTCCACCGATTCCCCGGGAGTTTCCATGGGCACGGGCCCATCCCCGTTGAAGACGGGCATGGACTCCACTACCTGCTCCCAGTCGTCGCGTAGGAACAAGGGCGTAGGAGCGCCCTCCAACCTCGCCACATCGTCCCCGACCAGAGATTGGAGGACCGCAGCCAGATCTCCGTCGGCCAAGGCCGCAGGGCTCGGATGGGGCCTCCACATCGGAAGTGAGTACTGCTGAAGCGGAGCCAGCTGGTGCTCCAGGAATTCCCTCAGCAGCGACGCGCCGGTCAGCTTTGCCGCCGCCATGTTGGCCGGCCTCAGATCCACGTCCATCTTCTCCAACACCAGCTTCGCGCGGGGGTCCGCGAGCTCCACTCGACCCCAATCACTGGAGCTCGTGGGCTGCTTCGTGGGCAAGATCAGCCGAGGGTGGATGCGCCCAGCATCCGCCAAGACCCACTTGCTCCTGAAGCCCTCAATCCTTTTCATGGGGTTCGAGATGGCAATGGCGCCACCGTACGCGATGAGGCTCGGGCACGCGGAAGCAGGACCGCAAGAGGTCCGGAGGTAGAAGTAGTGGCGCAGCAAGGCCACCGAGGGCTGCACCCCTATGTGAGCCTCGTAGTAATAGGCGAAGATTTCCAGGAGAAGGACGGAGTTGGGGTGGAGATGCAGAGCCTGTAGCTTATAATGGCGGAGGACAGAGAAGAAGAACTCGGAGAAGGGAGGCACCAGGCCAGCAGCAATGGCACTTACGAAGAACGGATAGAAGGTGCTCCCTTGGCCCTCGGGGGTGGCGGAGCCGGCCTTGAACACCTTCGCCCCGTCGATGCCCCGCGCCGCCGCCATCCGGCGCAACCGGGCGAGGCTCGCCTCCGACACGTTCGGCGAGTCCAGGGCAGACGAGTACCAAGCTACGGCCGGGGGCTGACGAGGCGCCATGGCTTCCTAGGTCACGCGGTCGGAGTAGATCTGGAAATTTTGGAGGAAGGAAGGAGAGGCGCAAGAAAGGGGATCTGAGCAGCAACCGGAGAAAGCGAGAAGCAAAGCCTAGGCAGATGTCGCTCCTTTATCGTCTCGCGCGGTTGCTAAGGCGCCCACGTCCAATCAACCGCCACGCGGCGCCCAAGGCCGCAGGCTCTTAGGGCCCGCAGCACTTCGCTCTTTCCCTTACGCCTCCTTGCACGGCCAAGTCCGGGCGCGCCTTGGGCCCGGGGGCTACTGTCGGCATTCTGGGAACGGGGGTCCCCAGACTTGCCTGCCTGCGGCCTGCGGCGTGGCTCAAAGGGGGGCCCAGCACGGCCCATCTTCACCAACACAGACCCAAGACCCTCATGAGGGGCCAAGCCTCGCGGGGCGGACGACGCGGAGCTTCCTCAGGCACGGCCTCATCAGGCTGGCTCGCGAGGAGGCGGAGAGATCAAGGCGGGGTACCTCACGAGGTGCCCATGACGCAAGCCATGACGACCAAGGGCGCCAGGCGGGTGCCAGCCCGCGTAGTGTCCTCCTTTCCTCTTTGGTGCAAAGGGGGCAAGCGCAGCCGCGGAGTACCGAGGCATCAGGCAAAGGTTGCCATTTCAGTGCAACAAGACGAGGACCAGGAGGACTGCAAGACGGAGGTCATTGTGGAGCCCAAGACGGCGTCACCACCAGAGCTTTGTGCAGGCGAAGACTACTTTTGTCAGGATAGCTGGTACTAGCTGTCCCCCTTCAAATTAGCCCACCATTGTTGGCTCCCTTCCCGCTCAATATTTGGGAAGAGGACCAGGGCCTCTATAAATAGGACCAGCCACCCACAGGATCGAGTAGAGAGGTTTAGAGGGGCATCAACAATCGAGAAGAGAGAGAGAGAGAAGGGTGACTGAACTCCTCCCAGCAGATCATTGTCCCAGCCAAGAACAGACCCTCGCGAGGCTGTTCTTCCTTGTATCACTCATCATCATCAGCCCAAGAGGCAATCCACCACACCACACACTGGAGTAGGGTATTACACCACAACGGTGGCCCGAACCAGTATAAACCCTGTGTCTCTTGTGTTGTTCTTTCCGTAGCTTAGATCTTAGCAAGGCGGAGGGGTGCAGGTAGGTAGGAGGTGAAATCTCCGCGCGCACCCAAGTGTTCGAACCTCAAGGGTCTACCGGAACCCGAAATCCGACAATAAGGCTGGTCGTAATGGTGAGTATCATATACTAATATCATGCATATGATAATAGTGCATGATACTAAATCCGTAGTGCATAGTATCATAAGTTAGTATCATAGCTAACCTCATTTATTGCCATGTAAGACACATAGTAGCAAATCATTTAATATGATACGGTATCATGATATGATACTCAACCCTCTCTTTCTTCATTTAATTCTATGCCACCTCATCAAATTTGCCTAGTTGACATGAATGATACTACCTATGATACTACCATTATGACCAGCCTAATGTTGAGATACGGCATGTCAACCCAAAGCTTGATGGCATTCCAAATTCTATGGACGTACACTTGTATAAAATGGGTGTCTCACCTAGGTAGCTCCACATTACTTCACAACGTCGGCTTCATGATGGTGGGAGTAGCCCCTTCGAACTGAGCTTTGTAAGTCAACATTGCCAAGTACCAGTCATTGGCATCCAAGTTTCACACAATATAGTCGGTGATGTCATCATGAAGTTGAACATGCGTGAGCTTGGCCTAAAGGGTACAAAATTGCTCAATATGGGTGACTGAAGGACCATCGACCATATCTATTCTTCTGAGCCAGGCAAGATCATGCAGGACATCTCTCATGGACATGTTTCTTCTAGTGGACAATGCAAAGATGGTTGGCGTAATGTATTTTGGCTTGACAGATGAAGCCACGGGGAGTGATAAAACTTGGCCATTACGCATGGAAATGGCGGTGGAGGCATAGAAATGATCCATTCCCACACTAGTACAAGGCTTTATGAAACCCACCCAAGGCCGATTTTCGCTCCTTGCACTCATACCAAGGCCACTACAATCAAAGAGCCCTAGCATACTTATGAATGTCGAGAATATGCAAACCACCAAGCTTCTTGGGCCTACAAACCATCTTCCAATTGACCTTGCATTGCCAGTCGAAAACCATATCGAACCCCCATCCAAATAAAGGCAAGGTCAACCTTCTCAACCGCTTCCAAGATGTTTGATCAAGAGTATATCGACTTGAGGGGGTGAATGTGAGATTTAAAATTTCTTTACAAAACTTGAAATCTCTTAGTGCAGCACAACAAAAAAACCAACTTAGCATGAAGATATTTATGTAAGAAAACAAATATGAAAGATAATAGGATAGTATAGACAGATTAGATGAACGATTCTATCCAAGTGATGATAATGTTGCAGGTATAGAAGCAAAGAACTTGGATAACAATGACGGCCGCAAGGAATGGAAACAAAACGAAAAACATAAAAAATGAGCTCTACGAAGATTAACTGCAACAATGTGGACAGATTGATACAACACTACTAAGAGATGTTAATTAGAGCAAGGCTGAGGATAATAACTAAGTTGTACCACATATAAATCATCCTAGCATACATGAATACAACCTTGAGAATAGCAAATTCAAACATACATCTCAACATAACTACGGTACAAATGGATTTGCAGGAAATGTATATCGATAAACTTGCATCGGAGAACAACACATGAGGTACAATTTATTTGAGAATATACTACATAAAGTAATGTGGACAGAAATAGAACTTAGTGGTGTTTGTTGGAGATATTCCCCATGGTATAACCCGGCCTAGGTATGACTCGGTTAACATTTGGCGGCTCATAGGGGAACCAACAAAGACAAGGCCCAAGGCCCAAGGCCCAGCAGGCGGCTTGAGGAGAGGCCAACTTATCTCACAATGCTGGATGGATCGACTCAAAGGGAAAGTCATAAGGAGTTCCCCTTACTTGAGAAATAAGATGAGTAGGAAAAAGACTAGGCTACAGGCTGTATTATGACCCGGAGTCTGTTGCAAACCAAGAGGCTCGCCTATTATATAAAGAGGGCTCTTGGGTCAGAGAGATTAGGTTACAAGCTCTCGAGTACTAGATTAGCCAAAGTCACACCCTTGTAATCGAGATCTCAAGCAATAATCAAACAAGCAGGATGTAGGCTTTTACATCCACCATGAGGGGCTGAACCTAGATAAACTCGTGCTCTTGATTCCAATCAATCCCGTCTAGGCAACTACCTAGCTACGATGGCCTCATGACTAAGTCCTTTTTCAACGACATCTATCATGGCAAAACCACGATAGTTGGTGCCCGCCATGGGGCCTACACACGATGGTGTTGAGTTCTTCGAGGAAACTTTCCCAAGGATTGAGGGATACATAATCGGTCGGATGACGAAGAGTCGTCGCGGCAAGCTCTACATCGACGATTTAGGCTGGTGCTCCGAGGCCGACTCGATCAAGTATGGGTACCGGGTCGCCTTTGGCAAGATCTACGTCTTCATCGGCATGACCAGCGAAACAGGCCTCAAGCTAGATATCTACTCTGACATCATCGAGCCGTCTTGCTGCGCCAAACCTGGCCGGCCTCAAGCTGCCTGGACACACTTCGTCGTTGGCTTCACTGAGGGAATCGATCTCGCAGGCAATTCCATGTCTGGTGGAGACACCCTTGTCTACTCCAATGGCGAATCCTCAGTCGATGACACCGAGTCGATCCTCCCGCTCTTTGATGGTAAGCTTGGGGGCTACTCTGATGATGAGACCGCTACAAATGCCTTCGAGCCACCTCGTCAGGTAGCCATCTATATGGCAGGGACAACGCCGGCTAATAACTCCTTAGCGGCAGGCGCAGTGACAGGGACCGGTACTTCAGTGTCGGCTCCAGGCACAACCAGCTCAAATAAAACACCGGCTCAGGCTCTGGCGGAGTTGATGACCGCCCTAGCGACACTTTTGGAAACACCGGTAACAGTAGAAAACTAGGAGGAGCGCAATACAGAGGTGATGGAACTTTGGGAGTGGATGACTAAGGTTCAGGAGGATATCAATGCCGAGAACGCTCGCATGGCGGAGGTGCAGACTCACATCCACAACGAGGTCGAGCGCCTGACGGCAGAAGCCCTGTACCCGAGTCTCCATCAGGGTGCTTCAGACGTGGTTCATCAGAGGAGACACGCAAGCCATCTGCCCTTCAACGATGAGCCTACGCATTTATTCGATAGGCCATAGGACACACCTGCGGCAGGGGCTCGCACTGGTGCACCTGTGCCCCCCAAAAATGGATCTGATCAGCCGTCGCAGGCTCATCACCGCCAGCTAGCTCAGCAGCATCAGCCCGAGTCAGCCCCGTAGCCAACACTGGTCTAGTTACCCCCCGCCATTTCCACACACCCGCAGGGCCTTACGCCAACCCGGTGGACAACGTGCTTGCATCAACTCACTACCTCACCGCAATCCCCATTACTGGCAATAGTCCTGCCAAGGTTGAGGCTAGGAACACCATTGAGATGCTAAAGACTGCAGTCGTTTAGCAAGCTTATTATTCATACAGTCAGTAGTGACTTCATTCTACCCTGCACCCGAGTCACGGCAGAAGTAAGCATGCTGAGTCGTCGACGGTCTCCAGCATCGCACTTTGGCAGCGCGAGTAACAACGTGACCCACCTTGACCTGTGATTTCGGAAACTGAGGAAATTGTTGACGCGACTCGAGCTATGTGAGAGACAGAAGCAGCAAACACGGGGGCTCAACCCTCACCCACCACAAACCCATTGGCTTTAGAAGGTACATGACTGAGTACCAGAACCATTGGAATACCTTGTCTAGCGCCGGCTCTATGCAATGAATGCATGCCCAAGGACTTCAAAGTTCCTCGCAAGGTTCCTAACTACATGATTGATCTCGAGCCGGCCGCATTGATTGAGAGCTACGAGATAGCCATGGACATGTTGGATGTCAGTGATGCGGTGTGCGCCAAATATCTGACTATGATGTTGGAAGGGCTGGCTCACACATGGTTGAAAAACCTACCTCCCAATTCCATCTGTACTTGGGTGGAATTGAAGGATCGCTTCATCAAAGACTTCTAAGGAACCTGCAAGAGACCAGTGATGATTGTCGATCTGCAGCATTGCGTCCAGCGTGAGGACGAGTCCGCCCATCATTGGTCTCGCCGGGTCGCAGAGACCATTCACTCTTCGGACAGCATAATGGCTGCTCAGGCCATCCTGATTTTGGAAAAGAACTGCCATTTTCAGCCTCTCATTCAAAAGCTCGGACGTATCAAACAAAAGGTTCAAGACATGTGTGATCTCATGGATGTCCTTACTAGGTATGCCGATGTAACACCCCGGATGTAACTTTCCCAATTTGTACTCCAACTCTTGTCGTTTCCGGCTTTAAGTTATATTTATTTTCTTGGGTTCGGGTTTTTGTCTCCGTGTGTTGTTATCGTTGTCATGCATCTCATATCATGTCATCATGTGCATTGCATTTGCATACGTGTTCATCTTATGCATTCGAGCATTTTTCCCATTGTCCGTTTTGTATTCCGGCGCTTCGTTTTCCTCCGGTGGTCATTTCTAGCTTTCTTTCGTGTGTGGGGATTAAACAATTCCGAATTGGACCGAGACTTGTCAAGCGGCCTTGGTTTACTACCGGTAGACCGCCTGTCAAGTTTCATATCATTTGGACTTCGTTTGATACTCCAACGGTTAACCGAGGGACCGAAAAGGCCTCATGTGTGTTGCAGCCCAACACCCCTGCAATTTGGCCCAAAACCCACCTAAACCCTCTCCATCATCTAGATCGTTCGATCACGATTGCGTGGCCGAAAACCGCACCTCATTTGGACTCTCCTAGCTCCCTCTACCTCTATTTAAAGCCCCCTCCCGAAATTCGTGGATCTCCTCCCTCTCAAACCCTAGAAATCACCCCCGCACCGGCCGGACACGTCCGAATCCGGCCGGACGCGTCCGCTCCGCCGCCCGCAGCCACTCCGAAGCCGCCACGTGGCCTTCTCCGCCGCCAGCCGC
>NC_057797.1:194426951-194436545 GCF_018294505.1 Triticum aestivum
GCGCCGCCGCCCACCTTATCCTCCTCCGCCGAGCCGCCTCGCCGCCCTTCGACGCTGGCGCCGTGGTCGCCGTCGCCAGCCGCCGCCGCCTCGCCCGGTCACCGCGCCGCCCGGCCACCATGCCGCCTCCGCCGCCCCGCACCCGTCCTCCACCGTCGCCGCCTGGGCCCGCGCCCCTCTCCGCCACCTCCAAGTCCGACCGCCGTGGCCCTCGACACCGGCGAGCTGCAGATCCGCCGCCGGTGAACAGTGATCGCGCGGGTGAACAGTAACCCTAGATCTCGGAGGTTGATTTTTCGACTAAGTCCTCGGAATTTTCAGTTTCAAGTGCCACTGTTCATAGCTCCGTAACTTTGCATCCGTAGCTCCGATTCATGCATATAGCATATCAAATTGTTCACCTCAGAGAGTAAATCATTTCATTCCATTGCATCATTTTCATTTGAGTTCATCTTGATTCCCGAAATGCCTTAGAAGAGGGCTACTTGAGTTAATTGTCAGATCTGCTGCTCCATTTAAGTTTTTGTCATTTTTGCCATGATTAATGTGTGCTTGTTATGCCCTGATGCTCTACATGTGTTTTGTTAAGGGTTTTGTCATCTTTCCAGAGGTGCAACCCATGTATTTTTGTGATGTGTGTGGTGACTAGTGCAAGATTGCAAAGTGGTGCACTTGATAATTCTGTTATCAGGGACTTAGCATTTCCACTAAGTCCTTGAGCTGTTTATCTCATGATGCCATATGTTCATGTTGTTTCCTAGTGATCCGTGCCTCTTTTGAGGATGATCAGTAAGGATGTTTTGTTACTATTGTAGTGCTCTATCCATCCATGTCTTTGTTTGCAATTATGGAGCAGCCTAGATTGAGTCAATCGAACTCTACTTTTGCTACTTTGTGAATCTGGGCAGATTGTCAACTTGTTTGCAATTTTGCCTATGATGTTGTAGTTGATCCATGCATGCTATGCTATTGTTCTTGCAATGTCTAGCTTGCATTTTGTGTGTTCTTAATGGATGTATGCTTATCTTATCATGACTTGCACCGTAGTGAGTGCATCGAGCTCGTAGACATGCATACTTGAGTTATATTTCAGCATGTGCCAGTTTTCACTAAGTCTGAAAACTGATTATGTTTTTGCTATGTTCACATGCTTGCAATTGTATTTTTATGATCCCTTTTGGCTCAAGGTCACTAAGGGACTTTTGTTAAGCTCTTTGAGTAGCTCCATGCCATGCTTTACTTTGCCATGTTCAGGTCCTGTAGTATGTAGTTTTGTTGCTCCGAAGTGTGCTACCCGATCTGAAATTCCAGACAAGTGTTAATTTCACTAAGTCTGAGATCTGTTTGCCATATGCATTTTTGCCATGCTTGTTTGAACCTGTTAATGGATGAATTGGCCGTAGCTCAGTGCTAGACTTTTGTTAAGCATCTTGAATGCATCCCTGCCATGTATTTTGTTGTCATGTTTGGGTGCTGTAGCATGTTCATCTCATTGCATTTAGATGGCTACTTGCTGTAAATCGTAGACCGGTGTCATATTTGAATCGCTTGCCATTTCCAAACTGTAACTCCGATTCCGGTGTTCTTTATATCTTTATCAAGTGACTTCATCTCATCTTTCCAGTGGCACACTTGGTATTCCAAGTTGAGGCCAGGTTCTTACATTTCCTGTCATATCTTGCATTTTGCATCCCGCATCGCATCCCGCATAGCATATCATCATTGCATAATATTGTTTGGTCCTTGCACGTGGTTGATTGTATCCTTGTTGCTTGTTTGTCTTGTTTGGGTAGAGCCGGGAGACGAGTTCGCTAACGAGGAGCCCGTTGAGTTTGCTTTCGAGGATCCAGTCAACTCTGACAACTGTGTAGGCAAGATGATCATACCCTCGAAATCACTACTATCTTTGCTATGCTAGTTTGCTCGCTCTTTTGCTATGCCATTGCTATGATGCCTACCACTTGCTTTCAAGCCTCCCAAATTGCCATGTCAAACCTCTAACCACCATGTCCTAGCAAACCGTTGATTGGCCATGTTACCGCTTTGCTCAGCCCCTCTTATAGCGTTGCTAGTTGCAGGTGAAGATTGAAGGCTGTTCCATGTTGGAACACTTATTTACTTGTTGGGATATCATTATATTGCTATGTTATCTTAATGCATCTATATACTTGGTAAAGGGTGGAAGGCTCGGCCTCTCGCCTAGTGTTTTGTTCCACTCTTGCCGCCCTAGTTTCCGTCATATCGGTGTTATGTTCCCGGATTTTGCGTTCCTTACGCGGTTGGGTTATAATGGGAACCCCTTGATAATTCGCCTTGATTAAAGCTTTTCTAGCAATGCCCAACCTTGGTTTTACCATTTGCCACCTAGCCTCTTTTTCCCTTGGGTTTCCGGAGCCCGAGGGTCATCTTATTTTAAACCCCCCCCGGGCCAGTGCTCCTCTGAGTGTTGGTCTGAACCAGGCAGCCCGCGGGGCCACCTCGGGGAAACTCGAGGGTTGGTTTTACTCGTAGCTTGACCTATCTGAGTATGCCCTGAGAACAAGATATGTGCAGCTCCTATCGGGATTTGTCGGCACATTCGGGCGGTGTTGCTGGTCTTGTTTTAACCTGTCGAAGTGTCTTGAAGAACCGAGATACCGAGTCTGATCGGAACGTCTTGGGAGGAGGTCTATTCCTTCGTTGACCGTGAGAGCTTGTCATGGGCTAAGTTGGGACTCCCCTGCAGGGATTTGAACTTTCGAAAGCTGTGCCCGCGGTTATGGGCAGATGGGAATTTGTTAATGTCCGGTTGTAGATAACTTGAACCTTAATTTAATTAAAATGAATCAACTGAGTGTGTTACCGTGATGGCCTCTTCTCGGCGGAGTCCGGGAAGTGGACACGGTGTTGGAGTAATGTTTGCGCAGGTTGCTCTCTAGTTTCTCGCTCGCGCTTTGCCTCCTCTTCCCGCTCTCTTTTGCGAATAAGTTAGCCACCATATTTGCTAGTCGCTTGCTGCAGCTCCACATATATTTACCTTGCCATACCTATAAGCTTAAATAGTCTTGATCACGAGGGTGCGAGATTGCTGAGTCCCTGTGGCTCACAGATTACTATTACACCAGATGCAGGGCCTGATGATTCCGCTCCAGGAGACGCACTTGAGCTCAAGTGGGAGTTCGACGAAGACTCTCAACGTTACTATGTTTCCTTTCCTGATGATCAGTAGTGGTGCCCAGTTTGGGAGTGATCGGGACCGTGTCGCATGTTGGGTTATCTTTTATTTTGGCGCCGTAGTCGGGCCATGAGTGTTTGGATGATGTAATGTTATTTATGTACTTGATTAACGTGGCGAGTGTAAGCCAACTATGTTATCTCCCCTTTATGATTTATATTACATGGGATGTTGTGAAGATTGCCTAACTTGCGACATATGCCTTCAATGCGATTATGCCTCTAAGTCATGCCTCGACACGTGGGTGACATAGTCGCATCGAGGGTGCTACAAGTTGGTATCAGAGCCTTCCCCGACCTTAGGAGCCCCATTGCTTGATCGTTTTTAGCGGTCGAGTTGTGTCTAGAAAAATGTTTTGAGTCATTTAGGAAATATATATCAGAGAGTTTAGGAATTCTTTTTACTTCCCAGTCTCCTCATCGCTCTGGTAAGGCATCCTGACGTAGAGTTTTGACTCTTCTCTTCTCGAATTTCACTAAAATTTTTTTAGGATCACGCGGGTATCTTGGAATCGTTCCGATGGTTTTATGATGAGAACATTGTCTTGGTGCCTCCTGTCAGGGGTTTAGTGGAAGTGTCCCGGGGAGTTGAGCTCTGAGGTGTTGTCATCATAATTTTATCGTTGCAGTTCTGGAATACCTGAGTTTAGTACGCCGACATCGAAAATCTCTTTTATGCAGTTCGTTGGTGAGATAACCTCGACGCCACCCAGTACTGGGGCGGGAGTTCGGGAGTATCGCCATAACTTGTATAACGGATGCTTTTCGAAGGTTGAGGTAGATGGTTTCCGAAGGTTTCTTGGTTATGTGTTGAAGGATGGATACAACTAGATGTAGGATTTGCTAGTTTGGGTGAGATATTATGCTTCCCCTGTATCCCCAACACCTGATTGCATAACCGGAAAGGTTCGGGAGTTTCATAGGTGGGAATTCTAGTAGCTCTAGTTCTTCTTCCACGGATATTGGTTTGAGATTGGGATTTCTTACCGATTATTCGTTCTTGATCCGTACCTTGTTGATTTATTTCTCTACCTTAATTCTACGTGGCTTCTCAATTTATGGATATGTGACCATTTCAAGAGGAATGCATTCGTTCATTTTGTTCGGATGTGAAGACTATATGTTGCAATTTTCATTCCGTTGGATTCGGCTTCAATATTTATCTGTCAATGTGCTAATGGTAGTCAACCTCTTCAGGATGGCTCCTCCAACGCGCACGACTCCGAATCCTGATCCGCCACCACCTCCACCTCCTCCGGAGGCATGGCAAGCTGTGATGGCCGCAACCAATGCAAACACACAGTTGATCATGCAAATTCTCCAAGAGCGCAATCAAGGCAACCAAGGGAATCAAGGCAGCAATCAGAATCACTTTGCTACACTCAACCAGTTCCTTGCTAACAGGCCAAAGACTTTCAGCAATTGTGTTGAGGCAACCGATGCTGACGATTGGCTAGTGGATCTGTGCAAGCATTTCGAGTGCAGTAACGTCAGGCCTGAGGACTTTGTCAAGTTCGCTTCCTTCCAACTCAAAGATCAAGCTGCAGAATGGTTCCAGCAGTACAAGGATTCCAGAGGTGGACGTGTTATCACTTGGGATGATTTCCGTCGAGATTTCCGAGCTCATCATATTCCTCAGAGCGTTGTTGAAAGCAAGCGTGAGGAATTCCGCAACCTGAAGCAAGGCTCTTTGTCTGTCTAGGACTACAATAAGTTGTTCCAGAAGCTCACCCGCTTTGCCAAGCAGGACGTTCCTGATGAGAAGAGCATGATATACCAGTTCAGGGGTGGTCTCAGAGAAGAAATTTAGCTCGCTCTTGTTCTCTTTGAACCATTGAGGTACGATGAGTTCTACAACATGGCATTGAAGCAAGAGGCTGCTCAGTTGAGGTGTGATGCTTCCAAGAAGGGAGTCAGAGATGTTACTCCTTCTTCCTCTACTCAAGTGGCCAAGCAGCAGAAGTATTGGCTTCCTCCTCCTCCGTTCCGTCAGCCGTATCAGCAGAAGAGAAAAGGTGGTAGTGGTTCTTCCCACCCACCCAACCCTGGCTTTCAGAACAAGACTTCGTCTCAAGCTCCAAGATCGAGTGCTCCGTATCACCGTCCGCTTTCGGAGGTCACGTGCAACAAGTGCCAACAGAAGGGTCACTATACCAACAAGTGTCTCAACCAGAGGCGTCTTCCTCCTCCTCCTCCTGTCAGATCGGCAAGTACAGCTGTGGTCAAGCATAACCCCAAGCACGCCAAGGTCAACTTGATGAATGCAGCTTAGGCAGAGGACTCGTCAGATATCATCATGGGTAACCTTCCTGTTAACGATATTCCTGTAAGAGTTCTTTTTGACATGGGTGCATCGCATTGTTTCATGTCAAAGCCATTTTTTTACCAAGCATGAGTTCGTTTCTTCTCATTTGGGTAAACAAATGGATATCGTTTCTCCTGGCAAACGTTTGAGTGCAAGTGTGGAGGTGCCAGATGTTACTATCACATTGGGCGACTACAAGTTCCTTTCTTCCCCAATGGTTCTTGGTAACTCCGATATTGATCTTATTCTCGGAATGGATTGGCTTACTAAGCACAAGGCACATCTTGATTGTGCAGCTAGGCAGATTCAATTGACTCATTCGTCTGAGGATGTAATTGTCTTTGTCGCTCGTGATGATACCATCCGTCTGTTTTCTCGCAATGAGAAGGGTGAACTCGATGCCATCTCGCAAATTCCAGTCGTTTGCGAATATCAAGACGTCTTTCCAGAAGAGCTTCCAGGAATGCCTCCGCACCGGCTAGTTGAATTCGTTATTGATCTTGAGCCTGGCACGGAACCTGTGTGCAAACGTCCTTACAAGCTCGGACCTGAAGAGTTGAAGGAGCTGAAGAAGCAACTCGATATTCAAGAGAAAATGGGTCTCATCCGGCCTAGTTCTTCTCCGTGGGGTTGTGGTGTTCTTTTTGTGAAGAAGAAGGATGGAACAGACCGACTTTGTGTTGATTACCGTCCAGTGAACAAGAAGACCATCAAGAACAAATACCGACTTCCCAACATCAATGAGCTGTTCGAACAAGTCAAGGGTGCCCAAGTATTCTCCAAACTTGATCTCCGTATGGGTTATCATCAGATTCGAATCCGTGAGCAAGATATTCCCAAGACGAATTTCAGGACAAGCTTTGGTGCATATGAATACACTGTCATGTCTTTTGGCCTCGTCAACGCTCCTCCGACGTTCTCTCGCATGATGAACTTCATCTTCAACGCCTACACCAATGAATTCTTTTTGGTCTATCTCGATGACATTCTGGTTTTCTCGAAGAACAAGGAAGAACATACCAAGCACTTGCATTTGGTTCTCGATAAGCTCAGGGAACATCAGTTCTACGCCAAGTTCTCCAAGTGTGAATTTTGGCTCGATGAGGTTCTTTATCTTGGTCATATCATCTCTGCCAAGGGCATTGCCGTGAATCCTGAGAAGGTGTCTGCAATTGTGAATTGGGAACCTCCTCAGAACGTGAAGCAACTCCGTAGCTTCCTCGGTCTCGCAAGCTATTGCCGAAGATTCGTTGAAAACTTTTCTAAGATCGCGAAACCTCTCTCAAATCTTCTCCAGAAGCACGTCAAGTACGTTTGGTCTCCGGAGTGTGACATTGCTTTCAACACTTTGAAAGAGAAATTGATCACTGCTCCAGTTCTGACTCCGCCTGATGAATCCAAGCCGTACAAGGTCTTTTGTGATGTCTCTCTCCAAGGTCTCCGCGCAGTATTGATGCAAGAGAAGAAAGTTGTTGCTTATACCTCCTGCCAGTTGAAGCCTAATGAGAAGAACTACCCCACTCATGATCTCGAGTTGGCGGCAGTTGTGCATGCTCTTTTGACTTGGAGACATCTTCTATTGGGAAGAAAAGTGGACATTTTCACTGATCGCAAGAGTCTCAAGTACATCTTCATCAGCCTAATCTCAACCTCAGGCAGACTCGATGGGTCGAAATGATTCAAGAGTATAATCCGAGTATCGAGTATACTCCAGGCAAGGCCAATGTGATTGCTGACGCTTTGAGCAGGAAAGCTTACTGCAACAGTCTGATTCTCAAGCCTTATCAACCCGAGCTTTGTGAAGCTTTCCGCAAACTTAATCTGCAAGTTGTTCCTCAAGGTTTCCTCGCCAACCTTCAAGTCTCTCCTACCTTGGAAGACTAGATTCGCCAAGCCCAGCTTCTTGATGCTATGGTGAAAAAGGTGAAGATTGGGATTGCCAAGAGTCAACCCAAGTACAAGTGCTACCGCCTTGATGACAAGGACACTCTCTTCTTCGAGGATCGTATTGTGGTACCCAAAGGTGACCTCCGTAAAGTGATCATGAATGAGGCTCACAATTCTCTCCTCTCCATCCACCCTGGGAGCACGAAGATGTATCAGGACCTTAAGCAGGCTTATTGGTGGACTCGAATGAAGCGCGAGATTGCTCAATTCGTGAATGAATGTGATGTCTGCAGAAGAGTGAAGGCAGAACACCAAAGGCCAGCAGGTCTCCTCCAACCTCTTGCCATTCCAGAATGGAAGTTTGACCACATTGAAATGGAATTCGTAACTGGGTTTCCAAAGTCCAAGCATGGCAATGATGCTATATTCATTGTCATCGACAAACTCACCAAAGTGGCTCACTTTCTGCCTATCAAAGAGTCAATCACTGCAGCTCAATTGGCGGAACTCTATACCTCTCGTATTGTCTCTCTGCACGGTATTCCATAGATGATCTCTTCAGACCGTGGCAGCATCTTTACCTCAAAGTTTTGGGATTCTTTTCAGAAGGCCATGGGCACCAACATCCGCTTCAGCACAGCTTTCCATCCTCAAACTAGCGGTCAAGTCGAGCGTGTCAACCAGATTCTTGAAGATATGCTCAGGGCTTGTGTGATCTCTTTCGGCATGAAGTGGGAGGATTGTCTTCCTTATGCTGAATTCTCCTACAACAACAGTTTTCAAGCAAGTTCCGGCAAGGCCCCATTTGGAATTCTGTATGGTAGGAAGTGTCGTACCCCTCTCAACTGGTCTGAAACCAGTGAACGTCAGCTTTTGGGTAATGACTTAATCACAGAGGAAGAAGAAATGTGCAAAGTCATTCGTGATAACCTCAAAGAAGCCCAATCCCGTCAGAAGAGCTACTATGATAGTAAGCACCGTGATTTGGCTTTTGAGATCGGAGATCATGTTTACCTCCGCGTCTCTCCTATGAAAGGTACTCGTCGCTTCGGTATCAAAGGGAAGCTTGTCCCCAGATACGTGGGACCTTTCAAGATTGTCAGCAAGAGAGGCGACCTCGCCTATCAACTCGACCTTCCTTCAAACTGTGCAAATGTTCATGACGTGTTCCATGTCTCTCAGCTTCGAAGGTGCTTCAAGACTCCTGACCGCACCGTCAACTTCGAGGACATTGAGCTCCAAGAAGATCTCTCCTATCGTGAGCACCCAGTTGCTATTCTTGAAGAGACTGAACGCAAGACTCGCAACAAGTCAATCAAATTTCTCAAAGTCAAGTGGTCACACCATTCCGACCGTGAAGCTACCTGGGAACACGAGGATCACCTCCGTTCTGAGTACCCGGCGTTCTTTCAGTCCTAGATCTCGGGACGAGATCCTTTCGTAGTGGTGGAGTGTTGTAACACCCCGGATGTAACTTTCCCAATTTGTACTCCAACTCTTGCCGTTTCCGGCTTTAAGTTATATTTATTTTCTCGGGTTCGGGTTTTTGTCTCCGTGTGTTGTTATCGTTGTCATGCATCTCATATCATGTGCATTGCATTTGCATACGTGTTCATCTCATGCATTTGAGCATTTTCCCCGTTGTCCGTTTTGCATTCCGGCGCTTCGTTCTCCTCCGGTGGTCATTTCTAGCTTTCTTTCGTGTGTGGGGATTAAACAATTTCGGATTGGACTGAGACTTGTCAAGCGGCCTTGGTTTACTACCGGTAGACCGCCTGTCAAGTTTCGTATCATTTGGACTTCGTTTGATACTCCAACGGTTAACCGAGGGACCGAAAAGGCCTCATGTGTGTTGCAGCCCAACACCCCTCCAATTTGGCCCAAAACCCACCAAAACCCTCTCCATCATCTAGTTCGTTCGATCACGATCACGTGGCCGAAAACCGCACCTCATTTGGACTCTCCTAGCTCCCTCTACCTCTATTTAAAGCCCCCTCCCAAAATTCGCGGATCTCCTCCCTCTCAAACCCTAGAAATCGCCCCCGCACCGGCCAGACACGTCTGAATCCGGCCGGACGCGTCCGCTCCGCCGCTCGCAGCCACTCCGAAGCCGCCACGTGGCCTTCTCCGCCGCCAGCCGCCGCCGCGGCCCGGCAGCCCGCAGCCGGCCCCCGAGGCCTAGTCCTCCG
>NC_057797.1:194437043-194447695 GCF_018294505.1 Triticum aestivum
CCGCCGCCCCGCGCCCGTCCTCCATCGTCGCCGCCCGGGCCCGCGCCCCTCTCCGCCACCTCCAAGTCCGGCCGCCGTAGCCCTCGACGCCGGCGAGCTGCAGATCCGCCGCCGGTGAACAGTGATCGCGCGGGTGAACAGTAACCCTAGATCTCGGAGGTTGATTTTTCGACTAAGTCCTCGGAATTTTCAGTTTCAAGTGCCACTTATCATAGCTCCGTAACTTTGCATCCGTAACTCCGATTCATGCATGTAGCATATCAAATTGTTCATCTCAGAGAGTAAATCATTTCATTCCATTGCATCATTTTCATTTGAGTTCATCTTGATTCCCGAAATGCCTTAGAAGAGGGCTACTTGAGTTAATTGTCAGATCCGCTGCTCCATTTAGGTTTTTGTCATTTTTGCCATGATTAATGTGTGCTTGTTATGCCCTGATGCTCTATATGTGTTTTGTTAAGGGTTTTGTCATCTTTCCAGAGGTGCAACCCATGTATATTTGTGATGTGTGCGGTGACTAGTGCAATCTTGCAAAGTGGTGCCCTTGATAATTCTGTTTTCAGGGACTTAGCATTTCCACTAAGTCCTTGAGCTGTTTATCTCATGATGCCATATGTTCATGTTGTTTCCTAGTGATCCGTGCCTCTTTTGAGGATGATCAGTAAGGATGTTTTGTTACTATTGTAGTGCTCTATCCATCCATGTATTTGTTTGCAATTATGAAGCAGCCTAGCTTGAGTCAATCGAGCTCTACTTTTGCTACTTTGTGAATCTGGGCAGATTGTCAACTTGTTTGCAATTTTGCCTATGATGTTGTAGTTGATCCGTGCATGCTATGCTATTGTTCTTGCAATGTCTAGCTTTCATTTTGTGTGTTCTTAATGGATGTATGCTTAGATTATCATGACTTGCACCATAGTGAGTGCATCGAGCTCGTAAACATGCATACTTGAGTTATATTTCAGCATGTGCCAGTTTCACTAAGTCTGAAAACTGATTATGTTTTTGCTATGTTCACATGCTTGCAATTGTATTTTTCTGATCCCTTTTGGCTCAAGGTCAATAAGGGAATTTTGTTAAGCTCTTTGAGTAGATCCATGCCATGCTTTACTTTGCCATGTTCAGGTCCTGTAGCATGTAGTTTTGTTGCTCCGAAGAGTGCTACCTGATCTGAAATTCCAGACAAGTGTTAATTTCACTAAGTCTGAGATCTGTTTGCCATATGCATTTTTGCCATGCTTGTTTGAACCTGTTAATGGATGAATTGGCCGTAGCTCAGTGCTAGACTTTTGTTAAGCATCTTGAATGCATCCCTGCCAAGTATTTTGTTGTCATGTTTGGGTGCTGTAGCATGTTCATCTCATTGCATTTAGATGGCTACTTGCTGTAAATCGCAGACCGGTGTCATATTTGAATCGCTTGCCATTTCCAAACCGTAACTCCGATTCCGGTGTTCTTTATATCGTTTTCAAGTGATTTCATCTCATCTTTCCAGTGGCACACTTGGTTTTCCAAGTTGAGGCCAGGTTCTTGCATTTCCTGTCATATCTTGCATTTTGCATCCCGCATCGCATCCCGCATAGCATATCATCATTGCATCATATTGTTTGGTCCTTGCACGTGGTTGATTGTATCCTTGTTGCTTGTTTGTCTTATTTGGGTAGATTCGGGAGACGAGTTCGCTAACGAGGAGCCCGTTGAGTTTGCTTTCGAGGATCCAGTCAACTCTGACAACTGTGCAGGCAAGATGATCATACCCTCGAAATCACTACTATCTTTGCTATGCTAGTTTGCTCGCTCTTTTGCTATGCCATTGCTATGATGCCTACCACTTGCTTTCAGGCCTCCCAAATTGCCATGTCAAACCTCTAACCACCATGTCCTAGCAAACCGTTGATTGGCTATGTTACCGCTTTGCTCAGCCCCTCTTATAGCGTTGCTTGTTGCAGGTGAAGATTGAAGGCTATTCCTTGTTGGAACACTTATTTACTTATTGGGATTTCATTATATTGCTATGTTATCTTAATGCATCTATATACTTGGTAAAGGGTGGAAGGCTGGGCCTCTCGCCTAGTGTTTTGTTCCACTCTTGCCGCCCTAGTTTCCGTCATATCGGTGTTATGTTCCTGGATTTTGCGTTCCTTACGCGGTTGGGTTATAATGGGAACCCCTTGATACTTCGCCTTGATTAAAGCTTTTCCAGCAATGCCCAACCTTGGTTTTACCATTTGCCACCTAGCCTCTTTTTCCCTTGGGTTTCCGGAGCCTGAGGGTCATCTTATTTTAAACCCCCCGGGACAGTGCTCCTCTGAGTGTTGGTCCGAACCAGGCAGCCTGCGGGGCCACCTCGGGGAAACTCGAGGGTTGGTTTTACTTGTAGCTTGACCTATCTGAGTGTGCCCTGAGAACGAGATATGTGCAGCTCCTATCGGAATTTGACGGCACATTCGGGCGGTGTTGCTGGTCTTGTTTTAACCTGTCGAAGTGTCTTGAAGAACCGAGATACCGAGTCTGATCGGAACGTCTTGGGAGGAGGTCTATTCCTTCGTTGACCGTGAGAGCTTGTCATGGTCTAAGTTGGGACTCCCCTACAGGGATTTGAACTTTCGAAAGCCATGCCCGCGGTTATGGGCAGATGGGAATTTGTTAATGTCCGGTTGTAGACAACTTGAATCTTAATTTAATTAAAATGAATCAACTAAGTGTGTTACCGTGATGGCCTCTTCTCGGCGGAGTCTGGGAAGTGGACACGGTGTTGGAGTAATGTTTGCGCAGGTTGCTCTCTAGTTTCTCGCTCGCGTTTTGCCTCCTCTTCCCGCTCTCTTTTGCGAATAAGTTAGCCACCATATTTGCTAGTCGCTTGCTGCAGCTCCACATATATTTACCTTGCCATACCTATAAGCTTAAATAGTCTTGATCGCGAGGGTGCGAGATTGCTGAGTCCCTGTGGCTCACAGATTACTATTACACCAGATGCAGGGCCTGATGATTCCGCTCCAGGAGACGCACTTGAGCTCAAGTGGGAGTTCGACGAAGACTCTCAACATTACTATGTTTCCTTTCCTGATGATCAGTAGTGGTGCCCAGTTTGGGAGTGATCGGGACCGTGTCGCATGTTGGGTTATCTTTTATTTTGGCACCGTAGTCGGGCCATGAGTGTTTGGATGATGTAATGTTATTTATGTACTTGATTAACGTGGCGAGTGTAAGCCAACTATGTTATCTCCCCTTTATGATTTATATTACATGGGATGTTGTGAAGATTGCCTAACTTGCGACATATGCCTTCAATGCGATTATGCCTCTAAGTCGTGCCTCGACACGTGGGAGATATAGTCGCATCGAGGGTGCTACAAGTTGGTATCAGAGCCTTCCCCGACCTTAGGAGCCCCATTGCTTGATCATTTTTAGCGGTCGACTTGTGTCTAGAAAAATGTTTTGAGTCATTTAGGAATTATATATCGGAGAGTTTAGGAATTCTTTTTACTTCCCAGTCTCCTCATCGCTCTGGTAAGGCATCCTGACGTAGAGTTTTGACTCTTCTCTTCTCAAATTTCACTAAATTTTTTTAGGATCACGCGGGTATCTTGGAATCGTTCCGATGGTTTTATGATGAGAACATTGTCTTGGTGCCTCCTGTCAGGGGTTTAGTGGAAGTGTCCCAGGGAGTTGAGCTCTGAGGTGTTGTCATCATAATTTTATCATTGTAGTTCTGGAATACCTGAGTTTAGTACGCCGACATCGAAAATCTCTTTTATGCAGTTCGTTGGTGAGATAACCTCGACGCCACCCAGTACTGGGGCGGGAGTTCGGGAGTATCGCCATAACTTGTATAACGGATGCTTTTCGAAGGTTGAGGTAGATGGTTTCCGAAGGTTTCTTGGTTATGTGTTGAAGGATGGATACAGCTAGATGTAGGATTTGCTAGTTTGGGTGAGATATTATGCTTCCCCTGTATCCCCAACACCTGATTGCATAACCGGAAAGGTTCGGGAGTTTCATAGGTGGGAATTCTAGTAGCTCTAGTTCTTCTTCCACGGATATTGGTTTGAGATTGGGATTTCTTACCGATTATTCGTTCTTGATCCGTACCTTGTTGATTTATTTCTCTACCTTAATTCTACGTGGCTTCTCAATTTATGGATATGTGACCATTTCAAGAGGAATGCATTCGTTCATTTTGTTCGGATGTGAAGACTATATGTTGCAATTTTCATTCCGTTGGATTCGGCTTCAATATTTATCTGTCAATGTGCTAATGGTAGTCAACCTCTTCAGGATGGCTCCTCCAACGCGCACGACTCCAAATCCTGATCCGCCACCACCTCCACCTCCTCCGGAGGCATGGCAAGCTGTGATGGCCGCAACCAATGCAAACACACAGTTGATCCTGCAAATTCTCCAAGAGCGCAATCAAGGCAACCAAGGGAATCAAGGCAGCAATCAGAATCACTTTGCTACACTCAACCAGTTCCTTGCTAACAGGCCAAAGACTTTTAGCAATTGTGTTGAGGCAACCGATGCTGACGATTGGCTAGTGGATCTGTGCAAGCATTTCGAGTGCAGTAACGTCAGGCCTGAGGACTTTGTCAAGTTCGCTTCCTTCCAACTCAAAGATCAAGCTGCAGAATGGTTCCAGCAGTACAAGGATTCCAGAGGTGGACGTGTTATCACTTGGGATGATTTCCGTCGAGATTTCCGAGCTCATCATATTCCTCAGAGCGTTGTTGAAAGCAAGCGTGAGGAATTCTGCAACCTGAAGCAAGGCTCTTTGTCTGTCTAGGACTACAATAAGTTGTTCCAGAAGCTCACCCGCTTTGCCAAGCAGGACGTCCCTGATGAGAAGAGCATGATATACCAGTTCAGGGGTGGTCTCAGAGAAGAAATTCAGCTCGCTCTTGTTCTCTTTGAACCATTGAGGTACGATGAGTTCTACAACATGGCATTGAAGCAAGAGGCTGCTTAGTTGAGGTGTGATGCTTCCAAGAAGGGAGTCAGAGATGTTACTCCTTCTTCCTCTACTCAAGTGGCCAAGCAGCAGAAGTATTGGCTTCCTCCTCCTCCGTTCCGTCAGCCGTATCAGCAGAAGAGCAAAGGTGGCAGTGGTTCTTCCCACCCACCCAACCCTGGCTTTCAGAACAAGACTTCGTCTCAAGCTCCAAGATCGAGTGCTCCGTATCACCGTCCGCTTTCGGAGGTCACATGCAACAAGTGCCAACAGAAGGGTCACTATGCCAACAAGTGTCTCAACCAGAGGCATCTTCCTCCTCCTCCTCCTCCTGTCAGATCGGCAAGTACAGCTGTGGTCAAGCATAACCCCAAGCACGCCAAGGTCAACTTGATGAATGTAGCTCAGGCAGAGGACTCGTCAGATGTCATCATGGGTAACCTTCCTGTTAATGATATTCCTGCAAGAGTTCTTTTTGACACGGGTGCATCACATTGTTTCATGTCAAAGCCATTTTTTACCAAGCATGAGTTCGTTTCTTCTCATTTGGGTAAACAAATGGATATCGTTTCTCCTGGCAAACGTTTGAGTGCAAGTCTGGAGGTGCCAGATGTTACTATCACATTGGGCGACTACAAGTTCCTTTCTTCCCCAATGGTTCTTGGTAACTCCGATATTGATCTTATTCTTGGAATGGATTGGCTTACTAAGCACAAGGCACATCTTGATTGTGCAGCTAGGCAGATTCAATTGACTCATTCGTCTGAGGATGTAATTGTCTTTGCCGCTCGTGATGATACCATCCGTCTGTTTTCTCGCAATGAGAAGGGTGAACTCGATGCCATCTCGCAAATTCCAGTCGTTTGCGAATATCAAGACGTCTTTCTAGAAGAGCTTCCAGGAATGCCTTCGCACCGGCCAGTTGAATTCGTTATTGATCTTGAGCCTGGCATGGAACCTGTGTGCAAACGTCCTGACAAGCTCGGACCTGAAGAGTTGAAGGAGCTGAAGAAGCAACTCGATATTCAAGAGAAAATGGGTCTCATCCGGCCTAGTTCTTCTCTGTGGGGCTGTGGTGTTCTTTTTGTGAAGAAGAAGGATGGAACGGACCGACTTTGTGTTGATTACCGTCCAGTGAACAAGAAGACCATCAAGAACAAATACCCACTTCCCAACATCAATGAGCTGTTCGAACAACTCAAGGGTGCCCAAGTATTCTCCAAGCTTGATCTCCGTATGGGTTATCATCAGATTCGAATCCGTGAGCAAGATATTCCCAAGACGGCTTTCAGGACAAGCTTTGGTTCATATGAATACACTGTCATGTCTTTTGGCCTCGTCAACGCTCCTCCGACGTTCTCTCGCATGATGAACTTCATCTTTAATGCCTACACCAATGAATTCTTTTTGGTCTATCTCGACGACATTCTGGTTTTCTCGAAGAACAAGGAAGAACGTGCCAAGCACTTGCATTTGGTTCTCGATAAGCTCAGGGAACATCAGTTCTACGCCAAGTTCTCCAAGTGTGAATTTTGGCTCGATGAGGTTCTTTATCTTGGTCATATCATCTCTACCAAGGGCATTGCCGTGAATCCTGAGAAGGTGTCTGCAATTGTGAATTGGGAACCTCCTCAGAACGTGAAGCAACTCCGTAGCTTCCTCGGTCTCGCAAGCTATTGCCGAAGATTCGTTGAAAACTTTTCTAAGACCGCGAAGCCTCTCTCAAATCTTCTCCAGAAGCAAGGCAAGAAAATGGTGCCGGCAAGGGTCACCCAGCAGGACACTCTAGGGCATAATGGCAACCATGATAGTCAAGGCAACTATGGTAAGCGCAAACATCCAGAAGGAGGATCAGATTTTGTCGCTAACACCAATACTGGCTTCAAGGGCCGGAGGCGGAACAACAACTCCGAGAGATCATACAACAGGAACAAACATCGTAATTACGAGGAGGCACTTAAAGCCCCTTGCCCCAAGCACAGTCTTCCAGACAAGCCGGCTAACCACTCGTGGGAGAACTGCTTCGTCATGCAGGAATTCTGCAATCAGGCTTATCAGCATCATCTTGGTGGTGGCGGTGGTGGACACCCGGGATAGCCTGGAGCCGGCGGGTTTGGGTACGGCTTGCCAGGAGCCGGCTCATCCTGCGGTTTCCCAAATCCCGGCTTTCAGGAGTCTGGTGGCTCAGGAGCTTGCTTCCAAGGGTCTGGTAATAGCAGAGGTGGAAATCAGCGTTCTGGATAAGGCAATCACCAGCAGGGCAACCAGTCTGGTTTTCAAAGTAACCCTAAATAGTTGAATAGTGGGAAATCTCGTGTGTTCACGAGTAGCACTTGTAAACACGATCACAAGCTCCACAAACATGTTGTTAACATGATTGAGCTAGCTATCCCCGAGCACTTAAACTGGTCAAAATAGTCGGTTACCTGGAGCAGAGATGATGATCCCCCCCGTTGAGAATCCAGGTTGTCTAGCTCTGGTATGTGACACCCCCGATTTGACCATACACTAATCATACACGCAAATGTGTACGACCAAGATCAGGGACTCACGGGAAGATATCACAACACAACTCTACAAATAAAATAAGTCATACAAGCATCATATTACAAGCCAGGGGCCTCGAGGGCTCGAATACAAGAGCTCGATCATAGACGAGTCAGCGGAAGCAACAATATCTGAGTATAGACATAAGTTAAACAAGTTTTCCTTAAGAAGGCTAGCACAAACTGGGATACATATCGAAAGAGGCGCATGCCTCCTGCCTAGGATTCTCCTAAACTACTCATAGTCATCGCCAGCGGCCTGCACGTAGTAGTGAGAACCTCTAGTGTAGTAGGAGTCGTCGTCGATGGTGGTGTCTGGCTCCTGGGCTCCATCGTCTGGTCGCAGCAATCGGGTATAGGAAGGGGGAAAAGGGGGAGCAAAGCAACCGTGAGTACTCATCCAAAGTACTGACAAGCAAGGAGCTACACTACAAATGTATGCATTGGTATCAAATGGAATAAGGGTATCATATGTGGACTGAACTGCAGAATGCCGGAATAAGAGGGGGATAGCTAGTCCTATCAAAGACTATGCTTCTGGACACCTCCATCTTGCAGCATGTAGAAGAGATTAGATGGTAAGTTCACCAAGTAGCATCGCATAGCAAAATCCTAACCGATGATCCTCCCCTCGTCGCCCTGTGAGAGAGCGACCACCGGTTGTATCTGGCACTTGGAAGCGTGCATTTTATTAAGTATCTGGTTCTAGTTCTCATAAGGTCAAGGTACAACTCGAAGTCGTCCTGTTACCGAAGATCAAGACTATTCGAATAGATTAACTTCCCTGCAGGGGTGCACCACATTTCCCAACACGCTCGACCCCCTTTGTCCGGACACACTTTTCTGGGTCATGCCCGGCCTCGGAAGATCAACACGTCGTAGCCCTACCTAGGCACAACAGAGAGATTAGCACGCCGGTCTAAATCCTATGGCGCCGGGGTCTGGCCCATCGCCCATTGCACACCTGCATGTTGCGTACGCGGCCGGAAGCAGAACTAGCCCCCTTAATACAAGAGCAGGCTTACGATCCAATCCGGCGCGCACATCTCAGTCGCCGACGTCACGAAGGCTTCGGCTGATACCACAACGTCGAGTGCCCATAACTATCCCCGCGTAGATGGTTAGTGCGTATAGGCCAGTGGCCAGACTCAGATCAAATATCAAGATCTCGTTAAACATGTTATCTTGAAGTAACCGCGAGCGCCGACAAGGGCCATGCCCACCTCTCTCCTAGGTGGTCTCAACCTGCCCTGTCGCTCCACCACAAAGTAACAGTCGGGGGCCGTCAGGAACCCAGGCCCACCTCTACCGGGATGGAGCCACCTGTCCTTCCAGCCCCCTCATCAGAATCACTTGCGGGTACTCAACGAGCTGACCCGACTTTAGTCACCACCTGTGTCATGTATATAAAGTATATAGTATATACCCGTGATCACCTCCCAAAGTGATCATGACCCAGTAGTATAGCATGGCAGATGGACAAGAGTGTAGGGCCACTGATGGAACACTAGCATCCTATACTAAACATTAGGATAGCAGGTAAAGGTATCAACAACTGTAGCAACAATGACAGGCTATGCATCAGGATAGGATTAATGAAAGCAGTAACATGCTACACTACTCTAATGCAAGCAGTATAGAGAAGAATATGCGATATCTGGTGATCATGTGGGGGGGCTTTCCTGGTTGCTCTGGCAAGAGAGAGGGGTCGTCAACACCGTAGTCGTACTAGGTAGCAGCGGCGTCGGTCTCGGTGTCTAGCGAGAGAAGAGGGGGAGGAAACAATAAATACAATGCAAACAAATGCATGACGATGCATGACATGACAAAGCGCGGTGCTAAGTGTGCCCAAGCGCGGTAATAGATGATACCGGCGAAGGGGGGAACATTCGGGAAAGTATTCCCGGTGTTCCGCGTTTTTGGAAAGATGAATCGGAGGGGGAAATTTGCGAGTTCGATATGTTAGGGGTGTGTGGCGGACGAAGGGGCTGCGTATCCGAATTCGTCTCGTTGATCTGAGCAACTTTCATGTTGAAAATAATTTAATCCGAGTTACGGATTAAAAGATATAATTTTCTAAATTTTTTATTAATTTCTAGAATTTAATTAATTATTTAATTTAATTCAAAAACGGATTTATGACATCAACATGATGTCATGCTGACGTCAGCAGTCAACAGGGGTTGACTGGTCAACCTGACCAGTGGGTCCCACTGGTCAGTGACACATTTTAATTAAACATTTTAATTAACCTAATTAGTATTAATTAGGGGTGGGCCCCACTATCATTGACTGGCTAATTAATTACATAACAGTTTTAATTAGTTTAATTATTTGATTAGTATAATTAACCAAAATTAACAAATTTAATTAATTCTTTTATTAATTAATTAATTAATTTTTATTATTATTATTATTATTATTATTATTATTATTATTATTATTATTATTATTATTATTATTATTTGTAAACGTTCTGGGGCGTGGGTCCCCTTTGTCATTGGCCCTAGGGGCCATAGTGGTTCGGGCGAGCAACGGGGCGGGGCACCCGAACGGGTGCGAGACGAGGGGCGCTGGGCGCGCACGGCGCACACCGGTGCGGCGGCCAGGGCCAGGGGAGGCGGGGCTCCAGCGAGCCACCGGAGCGGCGGCGGAGCAGCGGTGCGTTGCGGTGGTGGAGCAGCGCGGGCAGAGCAGAGGTGAACGCGGAGGCGAGGCTGTGGGCGTGCGGGCGAGGTCGCCGGAGGAGGGAAGGGCGTCGGAACCGGCATGGCTGGAGCAGGACGGCGGCGGCACAGCCCGCGGGCAGGGCGGCGCGGACGAGCAGCAGCTGCGGAAGCAGAAGCAGTAGAAGCAACGCAAGGCGAGGCGCGGTGAGGCCGCAGCCGCGAGAGCAGAGAGGCTGCGGCGGAGGGAGGCAGCAGGCGAGGCGGGGCTCACGACGACGAGTGCAGCGGACGCGAGCGGTGAGCGCGGGGTGTGGCGTGCGACAGAGGAGGAGAGGAGGAGTCGGGGCTCACTGCGGGATGCAGAGATCAGGGCAGTGGGGCGCGGGGAGGTCGTCGGCGATGACCGGGCGACGAGGAGGCAGTCCGTTGAGGTGATCCGACAAGGAAGGGGTGCTCCCTGCGGCGGCGGCGGCATTCTCCGAGGTGGCG
>NC_057797.1:194448098-194462199 GCF_018294505.1 Triticum aestivum
AGAGGGGGAGATATTTTCATGAGGGGGGGGGAGTGGGGTGTCGGTGGCGGTTCGAGCCCTGGGGGGAGTGGATAAGGGGAGTGGGGGGAGTGGCCGGCTGGGCCGGTTTGGGCCTGCCCAGTTGGGCCGGTGGCCAGCTGGGCCGAAGCCCAGGGGGTTTCTCCTTTCATATTTTGTTTGTTTGTTTTCTCTTTATTTATCCTTTTCGATTTATTATAGTTTCTATTTATTTTAGTTTTAATAAAATAGAAAAGTGGCACCTAATTTAGTGTTAAAATTGTGCCTTTGCCACTATTAATTTAGCTCTTCAAAATGAAATGGTTTGTAATAGTTTATTCTTTTTAAAAGCTTTAAGTAATTATTTAGCCCATGTTTTAATTAATTTCTTGCATCTAAACATTTTATGAAAATGTGGTTTCTCCCCCACAATCATCCATGATTTATTTTCTACATTTTGAACATTTTAGTTTTCAATTTTTAGTTTAGTTTTCTTTATGTGAAAACTTTTATTGGTTGTCTCAATTTTAAATTTAAATTTGTATCGATTTTGAACCATCGCGAGATCAACAACAGTAACCATGGTGACGTGGCATCATTAGCAGGGAATTACTGTAGCTTAATTATCCGGGCGTCACATGGTAGTAGCACCCCAAGTTGGCGGGTACAAGCTCACAAAGGTACTCATGGACAGAGGAAGCAACATCAACATATTGTACTATGATACCTTTAGATGGATGAATTTGTCAAAAAACAGCTCCAGCCTTCCTCAACTATGTTTCATGGGATTGTTCCCGGAAAGTCTGCTTACCCTATTGGCTGGATCAAGCTCGAAGTGGCATTTGGCACCGAGTTCAACTTCATATCCGAATTTTTGACATTTGAGGTGGTCAAAATTAAGAGCCCGTATCATGCCCTCTTCGGACGATCGGCTTATGCTTGCTTCATGGCGCGACCATTTTATATTTATCTCAAACTAAAGATGTCTGGACCAAAGGGAACCTTCATAGTCAATGGTGACAGGAAAATCGCACCGAGTGTGAGGAAGGAGATGCAGCTTATGTCGAGTCCGCTTGTGTAGCGGAAGAGCTGAAGTTCTACACAATCAATGTTGACCCGGTCGATATGATGTCTCTAAAGAAGCCTACCACGGAGGTGGATCCTTTACTCAAGTTTAAGTCGGCTGAGGATACAAAGTAGGTTGACTTCATTCCTGGTGATTCGTCCCAGCAGTTCACTATTGGGACGAGATGGACTCTAAATAGGAAAGCATACTCATTGAGTTCATCCATGAGAATCGTGACATCTTCGCATGGAAACCTTCTGACATGCCTGGTGTACCAAGAGAACTCGTTGAGCACCACCTTAATGTGGATCCTAAGATGAAACATGTCCGAAAATACCTCAGTTGTTTTAACGAGGAGAGATGCAAGGCTATTGGCGAAGAGATGGCTCGACTTTTAGCAGTCGCGTTCATTGTTGAAGTTTTTCACCCAGAGTGGTTGGCAAATCTAGTGCTTGTCCTAATGAAGAATGAGACTTGGCAAATGTGTGTTGATTACACAGGCCTCAATAAGGCTTGTGAGGGAGTCCTGGAGTATGGGGTCCTCGGGCGTCCGGCCTATTGGACATGGGCCGGACTGTTTGGCCATGAAGGTACAAGACTAAAGATTCTCTCACCCATGTGCGGATGGGACTCTCCTTGGCGTGGATGGCAAGCTTGGCGTTCGGATATGAAGATTCCTTTCTCTGTAACCGACTTTGTACAACCCCAGGCCCCTCCGGTGTCTATATAAACCGGAGGGTTTAGTCCGTAGAGGCAATCATAACCATAATCATAATCATATAGGCTAGACTTCTAGGGTTTTAGCTATTACAATCTCGTGGTAGATCAACTCTTGTAACCCCCATACTCATCAATATTAATCAAGCAGGACGTAGGGTATTACCTCCATCAAGAGGGTCCAAACCTGGGTAAAACTTCGTGTCCCTTATATCCTGTTACCATCAACCTCATACACACAGTTCGGGACCCCCTACCCGAGATCCGCTGGTTTTGACACCGACATTGGTGCTTTCATTTAGAGTTCCACTGTATCACCGTCAGAAGGTTCGATGGCTTCATCCATCGTCTGCAACAATGTTGCACTAGGGGAGGTTTTTCTCCCCGGCCAGATCTTCGTATTCGGCGGCTTCGCACTGTGGGCCAACTCGCTTGGCCATTAGGAGCAGACCGATAGCTACACCCTAGGTCACCAGATTAGTTTTGGAAACCTGGACTATGTCACTGATATCCGAGGAGACTAGATCTTCCAAGGATTCATGACCCCAACCTCCGCTCTGGCCTTAGAGCCGGAGCGCCTCACCAGTACCGAAGACGGGATTTCTAAACCCACCGGACTATCTGTGGCCACTAAGCCCAGTACGGGAGAGCCGAAGGAAGCAGAGTCACCGGCATCCATCGCTAAGCCGGACCCTTCCCCAGACGACGACTCTGAACTCTCAGAGTCACCATCGTGTGAGCTCGGCTAAGGAATTCCCTCCCCGCCATACTCCACGAATTCTCTCCTCCCTCAACAAACCTCGCCTTTAAGCGAGACTCTGGACTTGATGCGATCCCTCATGATTTCGGAGGAGCAACGTCCGAACTACGTCCAGCCGGACTAGGGGCTGAGGGCGGGGAATTTTACGTCCCACCCGCCACCCACTTCATCGCCACAATAGAGGACTTAGCCGACATGCTCGATTAAGACTCTGAAGACATCGACAGTATGGACGACGATGCCGGAGAAGAGCAAGCCGAAAACCCACCATTTACTGAACGCTAGACGGCCACCTCTTTCGTATGACGTGTATATGGTGGACGCACCCAAGGAGGGTGACAGTGATAAAGAGAAAAATCAAGTAGAAGATAAACCTCCCGAGATACAACAAAAGCGCCGACGCCGCCGCTCTAAATCACGCTGCAGCAAAGACAGCAATACCGACACGAGCGAAAACAACACTCCGAACGATGCCGATGACCCACAAGTATACGGGATCTATCATAGTCCGATAGATAAGTAAGAGTGTCGAACCCAACGAGGAGCCGAAGGAAATGAAGCGGTTTCAGCTAGGTCTTCCCTGCAAGCACTGAAATTATTGGTAACAGATAGTTTTGTGATAAGGTAATTGGTAACAAGTAACAAGTGTAAATAAAGTGCAGCAAGATGGCCCAATCCTTTTTGTAGCAAAGGACAAGCCTGGACAATTTCTTATATAGAGAAAAGCGCTCCCGAGGACACATGGGAATTATCATCAAGCTAGTTTTCATCACGTTCATATGATTCGTGTTCGATACTTTGATAATTTGATATGTGGGTGGACCGGTGCTTGGGTGCTATCCTTACATGGAAAAGCATCCCACTTATGATTAAACCCCATTGCAAGCATCCGCAACTACAATAGAAGTATTAAGGTAAACCTAACCATAGCATGAAACATATGGATCCAAATCAGCCCCTTACGAAGCAACGCATAAACTAGGGTTTAAGCTTCTGTCACTCTAGCAACCCATCATCTACTTATTACTTCCCAATGCCTCCCTCTAGGCCCAAACAATGGTGAAGTGTCATGTAGTCGACGTTCACATGACACCACTAGAGGGATGACAACATACATCTCATCAAAATATCGAACGAATACCAAATTCACATGACTACTAATAGCAAGACTTCTCCCATGTCCTCAGGAACAAACGTAACTAATCACAAAGCATATTCATGTTCATAATCAGAGGGGTATTGATACACATAATGGATCTTAACATATGATCTTCCACCAAGTAAACCAACTAGCATCAACTACAAGGAGTAATCAACACTACTAGCAACCCACAGGTACCAATCTGAGGTTTGGATATAAAGATTGGATACAAGAGATGAACTAGGGTTTGAGATGAGATGGTGCTGGTGAAGATGTTGATGGAGATTGACCCCCTCCCAATGAAAGGATCATTGGTGATGATTTCCCCCTCCCGGAGGGAAGTGTCCCCAGTAGAACAGCTCTGTCGGAGCCCTAGATTGGTTCCGCCAAGGTTCCGCCTCGTGGTGGCGGAGTCTCGTCCCGAAAGCTTGCTTATGATTTTTTCCTCAACGAAAGACTCCATATAGCCAAAGATGGGCATCGGAGGGCCACCAGGGGGCCCACGAGGCAGGGGGCGCGCCTAGGGGGTAGGGCGCGCCCCCACCCTCATGGCTGGTGGGTGGCTCCCCTCTGGTACTTCTTGCGGTTAGTATTTTTTATATATTCTGGAAATATCTTCCATGAAATTTCAGGACTTTTGGAGCTGTGCAGAATAGGTCTCTAATATTTGCTCCTTTTCCAACCCAGAATTCCAGCTGCCGGCATTCTCCCTCTTTATGTAAACCTTGTAAAATAAGAGAGAATAGGCATAACTATTGTGACATAATATGTAATAACAACCCATAATGCAATAAATATCGATATAAAAGCATGATGCAAAATGGACGTATCAACTCCCCCAAGCTTAGACCTCGCTTGTCCTCAAGCGAAAGCCGAAATCAAAAAATATGTCCACATGTTTAGAGATAGAGGTGTCGATAAAAATAAAATACGGACATGAGGGCATCATGATCATTCTTAGAACAACAACATATATATATATATATATATATATTATCATATGATCTCTTATGCTAAAGTAAGAATTCAATCACAATTTCAAGTATGAATCATACACTTCGTTGAGAACCAACAAACTCTAATCTCAGTCATTGAGGCAATTGCAATTTATCATAACATAGGAAAGAGTCAATATAAGAGCTTTTCAGCAAGTCCACATACTCAACCATCTTTTAGTATTTCACAATTGCTGACACTCACGCAATATTTATGGGTATGAAGTTTTAATCGGACACAGAGAAAGATAGGGGCTTATAGTTTTGCCTCCCAACGTTTTACCTCAAGGGTAATGTCAACAATAATAGTTCATGAGGACTCACATCCAATTAGCTATATATATCATGATCTTTCCAACATATTGTGCTTGACAAAGGATAAAATGTAAAAAGGAAAGGTGAAGATCACCATGAGTCTTATGTAAGGTAGAAGATAAAAGTAAAAGATAGTCCCTTCACAGAGGGAAGCAGAGGTTTTCATGCGCTTTTATAGTTGGATGCACAAAATCTTAATGCGAAAGAATGTCACTTTATATTGCCACTTGTGATATGGACCTTTATTATGCAGTCCGTCGCTTTTATTTCTTCCATATCACAAGATCGTATAAAGCTTATTTTCTCCCACACTAGTAAGTCAACATATTTAGAGAGCAATTTTTATTGCTTGCACCGATGACAACTTACTTGAAGGATCTTACTCAATCCATAGGTAGATATGGTGGACTCTCATGGCAAAAGTGGGTTTAGGGATATTTGGAAGCACACGTAGTATCTCTACTTGGTGCAAAGAAATTGGCCAGCATGAGAGGGAAAGGCAAGCTCAACATGTTGGACGATCCATGACAATATAATTTATCTCAGATGTAAGAAAACATAACCCATTACGTTGTCTTCCTTGTCCAACGTCAACTCTTAGCATGTCATACTTTAATGAGTGCTCACAATCATAAAAGATGTCCAAGATAGTATATTTATATGTGAACCTCTCTTTATTTATTACCTCCTATTCATTGCAATGATGACCAAAACTATGTTTGTCAACTCTCAACAACTTTTATTCATCATACTCTTTATATGCGAGCTCATTACTCTCCATAAGATCCATATGATCTCTTTATTTCTTCTCTTTTATTTTATTCCCTCAAGATCATAGCAAAATCATCAAGCCCTTGACTCAACACTAATCTTTATTATATATAGCTCACGGACTTGATTACATAGAAGGATCATAAAGCAAAACTCACAACTAGATCATACTAAAACTTTATTCTACTAGATCAAGATATTATCAAAAGGATCGAACTAAGAAAAACGGTAAAGATAAAAGTGATGGTGATACGATACCGGAGCACTCCCCCAACAATACAAAAAAATACACTTCCGTGATGATACGTGTTTGTCACAGTAGGTCGCGTTTTTGTCATGCATGTACATCCATGACAAATTTATGACAGAATCAAGATAGTCATACCTGTGTTGTCGTAGAAGTGTTCCATGACATTACCAAAATTATCATCACGGAAGTGTCCACTTCCATGACAATAAATCGCACGTCACAGAAGTGCTTTCGTCAAGGGTGACCGACACGTGGCATCCACCATAACGGAACACCGTTAAGCTATCAGGTCGGGTTTTGGATCCGATAACCCGTTAACAGCCCCGACCAATGGGAAATTTCCACGTGTAAAATTCTTATTGGCTGGACGAAACACATGTCAGCTCGTCAGTGGGTCAGATAGGCGCCTATGATATGTCGACACGTGGCACGACCCAACAGTGGCCCATTTAGCTTACAAAGCCGGCCCGTTTGACTTGGTCAAAAGTTAACGGGCTGGCCCATGAATAGCCTGTTAACGGTCTCTTTGCAAATAGCCCATTTTACAGCCAGTTAACTCATGACCCGTTAGGCCCTAAAGGAAATCGGCCCAACAATTTCATGTGGGCCCTTGAATATAATACCAGCCCATTTTACTTTCGGCCCATGTATGGCCCACGACGTCTTTCGGCCCATATGAGTTCTTCGTATCTTTCGGCCCATTACAGGCCCACGGTGACTCTAGCCCATAATGAACAGTAATTTTCTTTATACCCGTTAACGGCCCATGAATTACATGGGCCGTTTCCAGCCCGTGTTAGCTTTCGGCCCATGATTTACAACGGACAAGGTGGCCTTGTATTGGTATGCTGAGTCGTCTGTTTTAACACACAGGAGCTGGTGTGGTGATTATACACACACGCACGCATGCACACGAACTGCATCCACGCAACACTCACACAAACACATGCACCCACGCATGCACGCAACACTCACACATACACACGCAGCCACGCACGCACGCAACACTCACACACACACGCACGCAACACTCACACGCAACACTCACACAAACACATGCAGCCACGCACGCATGCACGCAACACTCACACGTACACACGCAGCCACGCACACATGCAACACTCACACGCACGCACGCAACACTCACACGCACACACGCACGCATGCATACACACACCAGTACACCACACGACCAACACACACTCTCACGCTCAAGTGCTCAACCTACACGTGCATGCGCACACATCAGGCCCTGACAGACACATACACAACCAGGTGATTCCCGTGCACGGGTTGGAGCCTTGTCACGCCTGCGTAAATTTGTGTTTATCTGACCTTTTGCCTATGCGAACTGACAGGTGGGACCCACAACGAACATGGTCAATTTAACTAGTCAACATGGCGCCACGCAGACTATTTGGCCGGTCAACAGAGTGCAATTCGATGCTGAGCTGTGAGCAAGTGACCGTATAATCACCGCAAAACGTATATAGTGACCGTAATCAGCTTATTCTGAAGTTCGGTGACCGTATTACCCTTTTCTCTCTGTAGGCCCTCCAAAACTACATCTCTACACGTTCTCACATGTTACATCTAACAACTATGTAATACAACACTACTACTACACTCTAACACAATAAATCATATGTGTTTTTAGTTTTACTAGATATCATATTGTTACTTATAATTATTCAGTTTGCATACATTAAAATTGCCTTTGAAATGTATGGCCAGTACCATCTACCGCACGGGAAAAAATCCCGCCCTTTCCTGTTTAATCGGGTTTGTATCGATGGATCGTGCGAAATAGCATAACTATAGTACTATACAGTACAAGTGACAGTTCACTGGGCCGTCGTGTCGTCTACTCCTCCGTCGTAAGAGTGGAGTGCTCGCTTTCATAAATCTTCTAGTCCCTTTCACCGACATGTGGGACATCAACAAGCTACCGGGTCCACGTGCCATACCGAAATACAATGCAGAGCAGCCGGGGTGAAGCACCCCAGTCATGGCACCGGCGTAGTAATGAGCAATGAGGCGTCAAATCACAAAGCTGCACCTTTCCCGAAGTTAAGTTGGAGGGACGAAGCAACCATCATATCACTCGTTGCTGAATCCGCTTCTCCCTCATCTTCTTCAACTTAACCACGTGTTGCTTCTGCCATTGTTCTGCCTCATGTGGGACGCGGATCGGCTTGGTAAAGCACTGACACGTGGGACCGCATGTTAGCAAACCGCCAGGACAACGTCCTCCGAAAATAAGAATCCTAATCCGCGCGGCAAAATCACCTCCTTTTTACTAATCTCGATTCTATAATTTTTTAGATCAATATAACTGAGATTTGTATAGATAGCACACAGGAGCAAAACCAAGTGGTACGGTTAAGGGCATCCACAATGAGTAGCCAAATGTGAAAATAGCTTTTGGCATCGTGGGAACCATTGTGGACGGTGTTGCCAAAGCCAAAAAGATGGAACCGAAGCTCCCTGATTGATTGGTTGAAGGAATAGAAAAATGCAACGTCTCTCCTCTTTCTCCCATGCTTGGACGCATGTAGTATAGTATAGAGCATAGAGTCTACTCCCCTGTCCCTTCTATCACAAATCACAAAGCAGTGAGGCATCAAATCACAAAAGCACGGACAAAGCAACCATCATTTCACTCTTCGGTGACTCCGCTTCTCCATCGTCTTCTTCGAGAAGCCATCTCACCGCATTAGTTACTCCTAGCAGTACTAGTAAAGGACTTCCTGGATGCAAATAACGCAGTTGTCTCGGCTTGCAGGCGGCACTTGCGAACGACTTACCGTGGTCTCCCTCAATGGTGTTCTCCGTCGAACGCACTTCGCCAAACCACCAAAAAAAATCGTCGACGTCACCGCAATGGGGAAGGAAGTCAAATATAGTTACTACCTCCATTTCTTGTACACAAGGCCAGTATATGAAAATTACAATTTGCAAAGGGCCACTAACACTAATCGAGGCAAAATTGATGGGGTTAGCAACCAAGGACATTAATATCCCATGCATGCATACGGAAGTGAGAAGGTTGGTTTGCATGGCGCTGCATTAATCAAGCGATGAGGAGTGAGATGGTTAGCTCTTTGGTCTTTGGAGAAAAAATACGCATTAATTGACACGTGAAACGAGGATTTGTATCGATTAAATCCCGCGAAGGAAAACCCAGCCTTTCTTTTTTAACACTAGTACTCCTAGTACGTATGTACTTATCCTGTTTGGGTCTAGGCCTTGCATTGCCAAACTTCGCCACACATTTTTGCCAAGCTTGCCTAAAGTTTTCAAAATGAGAAGGAGGTCAACTTGCGCATGACTATCGCGGTCGCACCGCACCCTCACACGGTCGCTCCTGCACGACGCGGTCACACCGCACCCTCACACAGTCGCTCCTGCACGCCGCAAACCCAACCAAGGGAACGCACCCACACTGACACGTGTTGTCGCATGTGAACACACCAAACTCAGCCATCCTATCGCTGGCACATAATTTTCATTTCATAGAGTATGTTTATCCAACCACATGTTAGGGAGTATCCATACGGCCCGTGCGGTGGTCTGTTGGGGAAGAAGAAGAGGTGAGGAAGAAGGAAAGAAAGGTTAGGAGACGTAGGATATTCATCCAACCGCCTGAAATGGTAGACTGACCCAAGTCAGGCGACTTGCATAACAAAATAATGTTTTTACACAACAAAAGATCCATAAAAACAACAACATAAAGAAAAACTATCACTGCTCGTGGAAAGAGACAACCTCATCGTCTTTGGCTACCGGCGCGAACCAGCCGTCGCTGCCGACGTGCGTCTCCGCACCATGTTTGTCCTCGGCCTCCAGCTACTCGTTCAAGCGGATTGTGCGTGCGCTTTGCACGGATGAGAGCACAACTCGGTACAAGTCGAGGACGTCCGATTCCGCCTGCAGGAGGGCCTCGATGGCAGCGGCATCCGCGCGCTCCGCGTCGAGTCGAGCCTCCGCCGCCCGGTTCAAGTCCAGGACGTCCGGTTCCGCCTACAGGAGGGCGTCGATGAGAGCGGCATCCGCGCGCTCAGCGTCGAGTCGAGCCTCTGCCGCCCGGTTCAAGTCCAGGACGCCCGGTTCCGCCTGCAAGAGGGCCTCGATGGCAGCGGCATCCGCACGCTCCGCCTCAAGTTGAGCCTCCGCTGCCCGGTTCACATCCACGACATCCGGTTCCGCCTGCAAGAGAGCCTCGATGGCAGCGGCATGCACGCGCTCCGCGTCGAGTTGAGCCTCTGCCTCCGCCTCCCGGTCCTCCTTTAGTATCGCCATGTTGAACCGCTGGTCCGCCTGCACCATGGGGGACTCAGACGCCGGCACGAAGTCGACGTCCATCGTCTCATACCCATCGGGGGCCTTCTGCGCCGCGACCTCTGCCATGAACATTGGATCGACTTCCTCCTCCTGGTAGCTTGGCTCTAGAGAACTCAGGGATTGGCCCGCCGCAAAGCGAGCTTGGGAACGGAGGTCTGTGGTGCCGACCGCCGCCGCGATTTCTGCGTGGCGCTCCGGCGTCAGCATCTTGTAGTAAGTGATCTTGCGGTGCATCATGGCTTTCCGGCGAACTAGGGGATGCTTGATGCGGGCTACGGGATCGAAAGGTGGGGGAATGGGCTAGAGATTTGGTGTGGTTTTAGGGCAGTGGCTGGCGTAGGCCGAGCAGCGAAGGTTCTGGTGTGAATAGTGGTTCCGGTGACGACCGGTCAATCGGTTTTGACTGTACATCGCTCTTGTCGCGTTCGTGTTGCAGCCCGACACGCTGGACCCTCCACGTCGCTCACCGAATGGAACGCACTTCGTCTTGCGTTTTCGCTCGCTTGTGGGACCGCAGTTGAGAGCAAACCGACGTCCCTCCCCCTCCCCCGCCCGCGTCATTTATTATACCACCACTCCCTCCGTTTTATGTGGAGTAAATAAAAACAGAGTGAGTATACTATGGATGAGGATCCCCTGACATGGCCGAACCCATTGAGTAACTGACATGCGGGGCCTAGCAAGCATGGGGTCCGCCAGTAAGTGACCGAAAGGGAGGGTGAGGCAGGGATACCCACGTCAGAGGATCCACTTCCACTATACTACTTTGACCAAATGTTAGAGTAATAATATGTGACATGCAACTTACACAAATGTTAGAGTAATAATATATGACAAGCAACTTACACAAAGCATACAGGGTCTAATGCGTTTTTCAAGGCTAACTTTGACCAAATGTTAGAGTAATAATATATGACATGCAACTTACACAAAGCATACTGTCAAATTTGTATGTGAAAGGAGTTTCTAATGATATACTGTCAAATTCGTATGTGAAAGGAGTTTCCAATGATATAATTTTCACATTATACATTTCATGTACTATTAATCTTACACAAAGCATACTGTCAAATTGGAAACCATCTCGAGTACAAATCTAGGAGTACGTACGAATCTAACAATATTGATTGGGCATTGTTGTATGTTGATACCTTTTTGATCAAACTAGATATACTTTGACTACACATAAAACTTATATGTAAACTAGAAAGGATAGGAGGGAGTATATTGTACGTTCAAAAAACGAAACAAACATTGAATACCCTTTATATATGATTTGCGGATGCTATGATCACCGGTTCAAAATTTTGAATCCGCCTTAGGTATCACGTGCCCACCACTCATTCCCTCTCGATTTCATCTCGGGGTCCGGAGATCTATTGAAAGAGGACTAGGGTGGGTACATGTGAATGATACTCAGCGGAATGTTCAAATGAGGCATGCGGGAGGATGGACTCGACTGGAGGGCGACATGATCGATGGAGAAGAGGGTTGGAGAGGAATGAGAAATAAGCAAACGCCACATGATTATACTTGAATGACTCAAATAAACAATAAGTTGTCTCGCTTGGTCTACATAGTGAAAGGCCTAATGCGCAATGCGGAGCACTGACACTCGAATATGGCCGGGAAAACAGGGAAACAGACATGTGGGGCACACCCGTCGAGATGACGTAGCGCAGACTAGTCCAATGGAGGAGCTGGCCCACAACCTCCTCGCCACCGACAATCGTTCATGTGGGTCGTTGGGGCCAACAATGGGGCACAGCTCCAGCACCGCCTATGGACACGACGACCGCGGTGAGCGACACGCTCATATCGTCACTAGAAACGGTCGGTTTCAGTTTGCCGAGGGTGGCGTTAGTGCTGTGGCACGACCAACGGTATGTTTGGTTTGTGCCCATGGTTGCCCCATCAAAGCATTGGGTAGCCAAAATTTTGGTTGAGGTATTGGTTGCCCATGATTTGGCCGACATTGGCAAGAAAAATGAACTTGAGTTGGCTAGAGTTCATTGGCATGCCAAAGAAATGGCAACCATCCAAACAAAGACTAATCTTTGGGTCATGACCAAAATTTTGGTTGAGGTATTGGTTGCCCATGATTTGGCCGACATTGGCAAGAAAAATGAATTTGAGTTGGCTAGAGTTCATTGGCATGCCAAAAAAATGGCAACCATTAAACAAAGACCAATCTTTTGGTCATGACCAAAATTTTGGCAAGGTGCACTTTGGCCACAATCCAAACACACCCCAACACCCGGCTCGTCGAGGATGCACGGGGCGCCGCGACGCGTCCACAGAGTGGTGTAGCGCGGCCAACTACATCCTCTGGACCTGAGACCATGCCGGGTCGTCTTGCTTTTTCAATGACATGTGGGGATCACATGTGAGAGAAGGGCATCTCCAACGTTGCCACAACTGCAGCTGACTACCCTGGCACACCAAAACCCTTGTCCCTCGTGCCGTCGTGCGGTGCGTTCCCAGCCGGCGCCAGCTGCCCGCATTCATGCCGTCCGTTCCTATGTCATCATTAAGAGGCTCAGTGCCCGCGGAACCAACTCCGGCGACTTAATGATGCACCCGGACGCTTGGCCTCACCGGAATGCGCTACTTAAATCGGTAACGCCTAGCTAACCTCCACACCATAGCGCATCGTCCTCCTACTTGGAACCACATCCGCCATGACCGCAAGCGCGAACGCTCTGCGGGAGAGCTTGTCTTCGGGGATGGAGCTCGAGGTTGCCGCCCTCGCTCAAGTCGCCGCACAAGCGGTGGCCACGCTGGCGGCCGACGACGGGAGCACCGTCAGCCACGCGTCCTACTTGCCGCTGTCCAACGTCCGGCGCCGCCGAGGTCGGGGACTCGTCCGAGGATGAGTAGGACATGGGAGGCAGCAGGGCATGGTGTGCCAACTGGCCGGTCCATCTCCCGTGTTCTACTTTTGCTCACCGGAGACCGCACCTTCACTTCACGGGTCTTGAACCCCGCCCCCGTACATGGAGATCACAGATGGAGGACGTCGGTCGCAGCCGTAGAATAGGTTTAGGTTCGGGTTTCTTTTATTTTTTGTCCTATAAAAGTTCGAAATGTAATGAAAATCTGCCGTGTTTGCATTAATCTCGGCCGGTGTATATGAACTTTCACAATAATATACATATTGTAGGAGTACTAGCAAGATGCCCATGCGTTGCACGGAAGATCAAGATCTTGTTGGAGAAAAGGATGAACGAGGGAAAGCCTTATCTGCAAATGTGGAGAGGAGTGTGGGTAAATTGTCATAGTTTCCTTCCTATCTGTTAGATATAGATCGGACGGCCTATATTGCAGGATCGGACACATCTTTCTACATCTACGGGAACCTACGAAAGGGTTAACGTAAATTGCCTCTCTCTCTCCTCCCCTGATTTTCATGGTGGTGGCCCCCTCCCTTCCCCCAATCTACAATCAACAGCTCACATGTTTCACATTACGTTAATTACGTAACTGGGATTACATAGGTGTAGCATTACTCGTCCTAAAAAACCCAACTAAGCCAACCTCCCAGCATATCATGCGGGAAAAGACCCGGCCGCGCCGTTTTAGTCGGGATTACCAGATTACTGGTAATAGTATCGATGGATTGTGCGAAGCAACATATTTTTTTGAGGGGGCGAAGCATCTAGTTTAAAAGGAAAAAAATGCGGTACACTCACATCACTCCTGTCGCGGTCGCATTGCACCCCACACACGTTCGGTCCTGCACACG